>NC_052152.1:146783430-147083430 GCF_902713615.1 Scyliorhinus canicula | reverse complement strand
CACAGTGGTTAGCACTGCTGCCTCACTGCGCCGAGGACCCGCATTCAATTCCGACCCTGGGTCACTGTCCTTGTGGAATTTTCACATTCTCCCAGTGTCTTTGTCGGTCTCACCCCCCCCCCCCCCCCCCCCCCAAACAACCCAAAGGTGTGTAAGGTTAGGTGGATTGCTAAATTGCCCCTTAATTGGAAAATTAAAAAAAGAAGTAAATGGGGCTCTGTGTGGGCAAAATGCTTTCTGCAGAGGTGAGGTTAAACAGGAGTAGATGAATATCATGGAGTTCAGTTTAATTACACTTGAAAGAGAAGAACTAAAGATTTGCCCCTTGGATTTTTAAAAAAAGCTTTAAGGTGGCTAAGTTCCCAGGGCCTGATGGAATCTACCCCAAAAATACAGAGGACAGCAAGAGAGGAACTTGCTGGGGCCATGACAGAAATCTTTGCATCCTAATCGGTTACAGGTGAAGTCCCAGAGGACTGGAGAATAGCCAATGTTGTTCCTTCGTTTAAGAAAGGTAGAAGGGATAAGCTAGGAAATTACAGGTCAGTGGTAGGGAATTTAATGGAAAAGATTCTTAGGGACAAGATTTACTCACATTTAGGAAAAGAAAATGGACTTATTAGCCATAAACAGCAAGGTTATAAAACTATAGGGGAGGTTGTGTCTCACTAACTTGATTGAGTTTTTTGAGGAAATGACAGAGATGATGGAAGGGCAGTGAATGTTGTCCACATGGACTTCAATAAAGCTTTTCATTAGGTCCTTCATGGCAGACTGGTACAAAAGGTAAAGTCAGAGGAATCAGATGCAAGGTGGCAAGGTGGATACAGAACTAGCTCGGTCAGAAAAGACAGTAGTGGTGGGACGGTGCTTTTCTGAATGGAGGGCTTTACTAGTGGTGTGGAATGGAGGGCTTTACTAGTGGTGTGGAATGGAGGGCTTTACTAGTGGTGTGGAATGGAGGGCTTTACTAGTGGTGTGGAATGGAGGGCTTTACTAGTGGTGTGGAATGGAGGGCTTTACTAGTGGTGTGGAATGGAGGGCTTTACTAGTGGTGTGGAATGGAGGGCTTTACTAGTGGTGTGGAATGGAGGGCTTTACTAGTGGTGTGGAATGGAGGGCTTTACTAGTGGTGTGCCGCAGGGATCAGTGCTGGGACCTTTGTTGTTCGTAGTGTATATATAAATGATTTGGAGGAAAATGCAGCTGGTCTGATTAATAAGTTTGCGGATGACACAAAGATTTGTGGGGTTGCGGACAGTGAAGAGGATTGTCAGAGGATACAGCAGGATATAGATTGGGTGGAGATTTGGACAGAGAAATGGCAGGTGGTGTTTAATCCGGATAAATGTGAGGTAATGCATTTTGGAAGGTCTAATACAGGTGGGCATTATACAGTAAATGGCAGAACCCTTAGGAGTACTGAGAGGCAGGGAGATCTGGGCGTACAGGTCCACAGGTCACTGAAAGTGGCAAAGGTGGATAAGAAGGTGTGCAGCATGCTTGCCTTCATCGATTGGGGCACTGAATATAAAAATTGGCTGCAGCTTTACAGAACCTTGTTTAGGCCACATTTGAAATATTGTGTGCAATTCTGCTTGCCACACTACCAGAAGGATGTGGATGCTTTGGAGCGGGTACAGAAGAGGTTTACCAGAATGATTCCCGATCTGGAGGGTATTGGTTATAATAATAATCTTTATTGTCACAAGTAGGCTTACATTAACACTGCAATGAAGTTACTGTGAAAAGTCCCTAGTCGCCACATTCTGGCACCTGTTCGGGTACAAGGGGAGAATTAAAAATGTTCAACTTACCTAACAGCACGTCTTTCGCGACTTGTGGGAGGAAACCGGAGCACCTGGAGGAAACTCACGTAGACACGGGGAGAATGTGCAGACTCCGCACAGTGACCCAAGCCAGGAAAAGAACCTGGGACCCTGGTGCTGTGAAGTCACAGTGATACCCACTATGCTACCCTGCTGCCCAGTATGAAGAGAGGTTGGATAAACACAGATTGTTTTCACTGGAATGACAGAGGTTGAGGGGTGACCTGATCGAGGTTTACAATATTATGAGGGGCATGGACAAAGTGGATAGTCAGATGCCTTTTCCCAGGGTGAAAAAAACAGAAAATCTAGAGATTTGTGAGGAAAGTTCTTTTACACAGAGGGTGGTGAGTGCCTGGAACTCACTGACGGGAGAAGTGGTGGAAGTAGATACAGAGCAGTGTTTAAGAGGCATCCTGATGAATACATGAATAGGATGGAAATAGAGGGATACGAAGCCCAGAAGGTTTTAGTTTAGACAGGCATCATGATTGGTGCAGGTTTGGAGGACTGAAGGGCCTGTTCCTAAGCTGCACTGTTCTTTGTTTCCATTGCCTGTTTCAGCAAGTGTGTTAATTCACATAATGAGGGTGGATAACTCCGGGGCCAGCTGAATATAGGGCCGATGCTTTGTCTCCCTGCCATTTTAAATTCATGAAGACAGGCAGTTAAGTTGATCTCTCCACAAAAAAAATGAAATCTCTCCTCTACCTGGCTTTTGCTCCAGCAACATACTCATATACCCACTGCCCGACCTTGCGAGGGCACAGGTTCTGTCAGTGTGTCAGACAGCACATTCCTTTTCATTTGTATGCCCTTGGATATGCCCAAACACTGGGAGGCTTGTGTATTCCACAAACCCCTCACGTCAGGATGTGGCAGGCAACCACAGGCCCCGATCGGTTGGATTTGTGCCAGAGTGCCAGCTTGTTGCCAGAAAATATTCAGAATGATGTAAAGCTGAAGGGATTTATTTTCACTAGGGTTTACAATACTGACACAATCCTGATCTCCCTCCAACTTGACCAGCATCAACATCCAGCCATTAACACCTTGATTTAAAAATTTGCATCCTTCATTATAAATCCCTCCATGACCTCTTCTCTCCCTATCTCTACACTCCAGCAGTCCTGCAACCTCCCAAGAACTCTGCATTCATCCGATCTGTCCTGCTTTGCATACCTGATTTCCTTGCTTTGTTATTCATGACCCTGTCTTCCTCCTGGGCCCTAATCTCAGAAACTCTCTCCCTTAACTCTCTCCCTCTCTTCATGATACGGATCAGAGCTGTTTTAGTTACTCCTTATTGGGCTCAGCATCAAATTCTGTCCGATAACACCCCTGTTAAGTGCCTCGGGTCATTTTCCTCTGTTAGAGGCATTGCATAAATGTTGTTACATTAAATGTGCTCTGTGGTTAACTCCTGTTGCCCATTCTCTGCATAATACATCAGTGAGATGAAGCTTTACAATGGGAGTGAACCTTGATCTGAATATTTAATATACAGCCTGTGTGTTCCGGAATTATGATGCAACATCACAGTATATGTTCATGGACATCTACGAACTGGACGTGTCATGATGTGAAAATGTGATAATAAAGGTAATTCCGCAGTGAACAGCGCTAGAGAATGATTTAGAATTCACACGCCTCATATTTCACATTTCAATTGATTTAAAAGAATTTACAATCTTTGATTTATTCGATTTCTCGCATCTTTCACACTTGATAATAAATTAGGTAAGAAAATGCACCGTGGTGTATTGTACTGACCATTTCATTAATATGATAAAGACTTCAGATAGGTCTTGTGAAAATTTAATTACTGAGCTTTTTTTTTATTTTGCTTTTTCAATAAATATAGAGAAGAAAGTTTTAATTCTTGAAGTTGGCATTAATTTTAAAATTATGCACCTTACTTGTTCCCTACTTGCTTAGATGATTTTCAGTGCCCTTTCTTCTTAATTTGTGGAATTCAAGGAATGTTGTGATTTGAAACCAGAACAGACCCCTCCAAAACATTTATTTCCTGGCAACCTGCGTGACGTCTTACGAACCCAGCACTCACCAGGGGCGCAATTCTCCCAAAGGGAGACAAAGTGCCGACGCCGGAGTGAAAACCGGAGTGTTTCACTCCGCTGTCGGAGGCCTCTCCATGCCCCCTATTCTCCCACCCCCAGGGGGCTAGGAGCGGTGCCACGTCAATTACGCGCGCCGGACCTTGGCGCCCGCATCAAGGCGGCGCCGCATAAATCACGCGGCCGGCGGAGCTTAAATGACGTCACCCGCGCATGTGCAGGTTGACCGGCTCCAACCCGCGCATGCGCGGTTGCCGTCCTCCCCGTGGGTGCCCCGCAAGACATGGAGGATTGATCTTGCGGGGCAGCAGAGGGAAAAGAGTGCGTCTTTTAGAGACGCCGGCCCGACGATCGGTGGGCACCGATCGCGGGCCAGACCCCTCCTGAGCACCCCTCTGGTGCTCGATCCTCCCTCCCCCCCCCCCACATGCGGTGTTTGCGCGCTGTTCATGCCGGCAGTGACCAGGTGTGGTTGGCGCCGGCGTGAACTGGTCGGATTGGGCAGGCCGCTCGGCCCATCCAGGCCAGAGAATCGCAGCTCGACCGTTAGAAACGGCGAGCGGGGATTCTCCGAGCGGCCTGTCGTAAAACGCAACACGCCGTTTTTGGGGGGGGGTGGGAGAATCGCATGCGGGTGCCAGGGCGGCGTGTCCTGAATCGCCCGGCATGCCCACGATTCTCCCACCTGGCGTGGGGGTTGGAGAATAATCTCTGATGTGAAGGCAATGCACTTATTGACCACTAGATGGCATTAAGATATCACCAATCACATTCACTGGTTAAATCTATTTTGTATGTGATAGAATTGCAGACCCCGATTACCACAAATCCTGCAGCAGAGTGCATTTGTGGATATCACAGGCATCAATCAGTACATCCAGAGTGTTCTGGGTTAACTGCAACCTCGGAGGTTGTCTATTAATTCATTGTCCAAGAACGAGAGCGGACCACCCTGACTAATTAACTCAAGTGCTTGGAAAATTGTTCACACAAGTTTCTGGGCATGAGGTGAGCTGCATCAAGAACTGCAGCATCTAAACAGAGGAGCGAGAGAGTATTGAGGCCTCTTGTCTCACCTGGAGGTGGGCAGCTCCCTGTGGACATTCGCCATACTTCAAGAGACAGTTCACTCAACAAAAGATGCGTAAAAGAGGCTAGTGTATATGTGTGTATACATACCATTAATGTTGAGCCAGAATCAGCATGTCTGGTAATTCTAACTCCACATTCAGGTATTTCAAAGGACCATTGATAAGGCTGCTGGATAACCAGAGATTGTATGCAGCACAAGCTCCAACAGATCTTTAGCCAGTAGGGGAGGAGGGTCCAGCAACAGGTGCAAGTCCCTTTTTTCCCACATTTAAATTGGACCAGCAGTGCTTTCAGCTTGCAGTCCAGGATGTCTATTAACAGCATGGTCACTGCTCTTCGCAGGGTACAATACCTGGAGTGGGAGTGGGCCTAGATAGAGTGCTCTTTCCGAGGGCGGTGCATTTCAAAGCCCGTTTTTCAGAAGACGTTCTCTAATGTCATTCCTGCGTGCAATTCCTGGCTGATCCATCCCTAACTTCCCTTCAACTGAGTGGCTTGCTGGACCATTTCAAGAGGGCATTTTTAAAGAATCAACCACGTTGCTAGGGATCTGGAGTCAATGTCAGCCATACCAGGAAAGGATGACAGATTTCCTTCCCTAAAGGACATCATTAGACTTGTAACCCTGGGGCGGGATTCTCCGTCAGCAGGATCCTCCGTTTCACCGGTAGTGTAATCATACCTGCAGATAGCCCAACGATGTGGGAGTGGCCACAATGGGAAACCCCATTGGCCGGCTGCTGGGACGGAAGATCTCGCTACCGGCGGTGGCGCACCACGCCAGAAAATAGGTTACGGCGGCACGGAGAATCCCACCCCTGATTTTTATTGATTTCAAATTTCACCATCTGTAGTAGTGAGATTCAAACCCAGGTCCCCAGAGCATTACACTGGATATCTGGTTACCAGTCCAGTGACAATCCCACTACGCCATTGCCTCCTCCTGCAGTAAAGTGCTCTGGTATCCAAAGGTTGCAGTACAATGATGTGTGTAGGTTAGTGGCGGTGCATTATTCCTAGACATTCACTGAAATGGAAACCAATGTTAATTCTCCATGCAACAAGGGAAGGGAATCAGGATAAAGGCAATGTGGGATTTAACTGCAAGGTGAGATGGATCACTGCGGGGACGAGGGAATTCTGAGTGCCTCACGGCTTGCTGTTCATGTCATCCCTCACACCAGGGAGGAGTGTCATGCTGTGGCGAGAGTAAGCCCGTGATTAAGCTCCCAGCAGCACCATTATCTGAGGCAATGTCAGACAGGCTTCGCTGTGTTGAGTTTCACCTGGCAACAGAACAGCGGGAACAGGGAAGCTGGTACTTGAGTCTGTCGTAACAGGCGACAACAGTTTGCACCCACAGAGAGACAGGAGCCCATGACACAACCTACTAGCTACAATAAAGAACTCAATTAACATTCACTAAGATTAAAGGAATAGGGGGTTTTGAACACGAAGAAAACTATTTGCATCAAATCATCTTGAAAAAAGGTAATAACTGCCCAAACTGTAATTAAAACTGATTTTTGCCTCAATGCATAGTTTATTTCTTTCATGTACAGTGATATGACATTATGCCAATAAATTTTCATTCCCGGTAGCAGCTGCCGTCTGCAGCACTCATATCTCCACAGGAACACCACCAGCTGCAGCTACTACAGACGGAGCAATGTCCCGCTGTCCGTCTTCTGCTGTGACGTTCACCTGGGATTAATCCCTTGTTCGATTCTCCTGGTGCACAGGGGTTGGGGAGGGAGAAAGGGATCACGTGACTCGGATCGGTATTTGACCATAAAGAGGTGGTAAGCCAAAGGGGGGAGGGGGTGGGGGGAGCTCAAAAGGGAAGGAGAAAGTGGGAGGTCCACAGAGAAGGCAATGCAGAGGACACTTTGTCGTCCTCTTAACCAGGAGCAAGTGAACAATGTGTAGGGCAGCACTGTTTAGAGACAGTAGGGGAGCTAAGTAGCTTCTGAAGGAAAAGAAAGTGATTAAAGTTTTCAACTGTTAGAATTTTTCTGTTCTCAAGATTTCGGTTAGAGTTACGCCATAACAAATACAAAACTGTTTCTTGTATTCCAACCACCGCCACTCCACTCGGGGTTTGGCAAACCTCTCAGAGGATTATTAAATTCAATTCACAGTGTGGAGATGATGAAATAAACTTGTAATAACAGATAATAGGCCTGGACTTTCATAGGGTCATGGAGACTCCGCAGAGCTTACAAACTAGCGGGACGCAGATGGGGAAGTCCCACAGACCAGAAGTTTACCAAAAAAAGGGTGGGGCTTGAAACCTAAATTCAGTGTTGATTTCAAACAGACTCCCTTTTGGCTGCTGGAAGGGCCCTAGGCTGCGGTGTGAGAATCAAAAAATTATGGAGTAGATGTAAATATTCTTGAAGGGCAGAGATGTGACTGAATAACTATTGTCATGTAAAGTTATTTAAATCATCGGTCCTTTCAAAAAAAATTAAAAATCAGCTGTAGCTGTCAGTGAGGTTAACAAAAACTTCATTCAATCAGTTTCAATAGCTGCTTATTGACATTTCCCTAAGGTTTCTTTCTGAATGCTTGGCTGATTACCAAAATCTAGAACTATCTTGGCAGGGAATTCCGAGTTCACAATTTGATTGATAGTTTAAAGAGGTTAATTAAAGGATTAGGTGTCTTTGATGTGGAGTATGAATATAAATTTGTTTGTATTTATAAAAGGTTAAGCTCTTGAGATTTTTTTTGAAAAAGCATTGAACAGGCTTTGATGAATATTTTAAACTATCTACTCTGTATAGTGAAAACTGTATGAGAATAAATTTAATTTCATCTCCACGTGGCTTCTAAGGTCTGCCCAGGATGGATACTGGGTGAATTGGCATAAAGGGGATAAAGAGCCTTGAAGCATGGATAAGGGGTGAGGAACAGAAGGCCTAAAACCTTATTAAAAAACTGGGATGAAGTTTCCGAGAATCAAGGTGGGTCTTTTCTCTCGTCACTTATGTGCTCAGCTGACCAGAAGGCTCATCAGCGGACCTGATTCTATCCTGCATCCGTCTCCCCAGTGCAAGGATTGCATTATTCAGGAGGCTTTTTACTGAGGTGCGTGCAGTGAGTAGGGAGATTTCCTGACTCAAGCAGTTCGTCTCAGTAGCACAAATCCAGGCCTGCATGTCAGATGCCCCCTTTTCATTTTTTGGGTAAGTTACACATCACGGGTCAGGAATCAATCTGGGGTTTTCACACAAATTATGTAGATTGCTGTGCAGCTGGTCAGATAGTCAGTTTTTAAAAATTCAGTGGCTCCTGACTGTACTGTCCAAGGCTCATCTCTGACCTTTAGGATTGGGCAAGGTTAGAATGCGAGATCATGTTCTACTTTTCACCTAGACAATTGACCTGAATTGTAATAAAACTACTCAATTGCATTCTATGACACTTATGATGTAACACTTAAATTTGACTGAATTTGTTGATCTTGGCAGTCACCATCATGGGCATTGGTTTGGTAGATCTGTGCTTGATACTAACAGTCACTTTAATAACAATAATAATCTTTATTGTCACAAGTAACACTAACACTGCAATGAAGTTACTGTGAAAGTCACCCAGCCGTCACATTCCGGCGCCTGTTGGGGTACACTGAGGGAAAATTCAGAATGTCCAACTCACCTGACAAGCACGTCTTTGGGATTTGTGGGAGAAAACCGGAGCACCCGGAGGAAACCCACGGGGAGAACTTACAGATTCCACACAGACAGTGACCCAAGCCAGTTATCGACCTGGGACCCTGGCGCAATAGTGCTAACCACTGTGCCGCCCACTTGGAGGAGGATGAAGGTGTTCTTCCTGCATTTCCTTTGAAGGGATGTGATCTTAGACAATAGTGAGAAGCACCCGGGGCCTTCTCTCAGTTGTAGGAGTATATCAACTCTGCAGCTGCCAGAGATATTAAGAGCAGGCACCTTCGCAAGTTTTGTCAGCTTTTTTCCTCATTAGAATGTGGACTCATATCTCCACAAACTGTACCATCTAACGTCCAGGGCAAATAACTCATTGGAATGAATCGAGTTGGAATCGTATTTCCGACTTAGATTCTTAAATGGGACTCAAAAGCTATAACACTTGTCTCATTAGCTCACTTGTAAACCTCGCAATATTTAAGAAGAATTTATATGGGCATTTGAAATGCCTTAGCATACAAGGCTATGGGCCAAGAGCTGGAAATGGGATCAGATAAGTACTTGATGGCCGGCATGGACAATGGGCCAAAGGGCCACTTTCCATGCAATAAAACCTCTTATGACATCAACAGCTGACCTCAATGAAAACCAGAGATTGAAAACCAATGAAAACCAAAGATTAAACATGACATTAGGTAGGTTTATCAATGTTTATTTGATTGTTTACATATGACTGTAAATTAAATTGCTTCTAAAATTCTTCACTGGACTGTACCTTCTTATAATGCAAACAAACGCCTGTAGAATTTGAGTATTAATGGAAATATAACTAGACGCAACAGGAGATATGCACAGATGATGGAAAATTGCTGAAACTCACACTTATTTTTGTTGCATCCTTTCTAGACTCATCATGAGTAGAAGCTTTCATCTGTTAAAAGAAAGGCAGACACATGATATCAAGAGTGAGACAGAAATAGAGGGAGAGAGAAAACAAAAATAGCACTTTTATGACTAGTCAATGTTTTCAATAAAAAGTCCCAATCCAAATAGGTGAAAAGCAATCTCAGGTACTCTTATTAGACAACATAGCAGTTCAGTAAAGTTCCTCTCTATTAGGAAGAAGCCAGTCATGTAATTTAATGATCTGTCCAAAACAATGCATATGGCTTTATTCATTGTCACATCCTGCATGTTAAATAAAGGAGAATAGACAGTTTACATCATGTTACATATTGGGACAATGTGATGATGTGCAAAAGTGTGAAAGAAAAGCTCAAGCTGTTTATTAAATGTTATTGCAACCCAAAGACGTGCACCCTCGAGGTCTTCCTTGTGTATCGATAGCAATCCAAGCCTGTAATAGTAATGATAACCTCAGACTTCAAGGGAGCTGACCCTTGTCTACAAAGTCAGAGATAAAGGCAAAGACCAAATGCACCAAGGACTGTCACTGTCACTGAACTTTTCACAATGTGGCAGATTTCTCCCCGAGTGATCGCTCCCTCCAGATAGCTCTCTCCATTGTTATTTAAGTGCAGGGGAAATTTTAAAGCAGCGCTGTTACTGCATGTGACCCACATTCAAGAAAATCCTATGGTTCAAACAATTCATTAATTATAGAGAAGACCCTTGATTTAACAACACACAGTGCGCAAAAAAACAAGACCTTGAAATTACACTGAGCAAATGGTCTTGGGGGGGGGGGGGGGGGGGAGCTCGATGTGTTATAGCACAGGCACAGCAAGAGCAGGTGCAGGAGTGTTTTGCAAAACATGTTGCAGGTAAAGTCAAAATGAGCTGAGGCATGAAATAAAATAGTAAAACCTGGCAGCATGTAATTTCTAGCTTCCTGAATATTTTACCCAGTGATAATCCCTGCTGAAAATAGGCTGTTAATGATTGTACTAGCTCAGCTCAGATCAATACCCTTTGGTCTGTTTGGTGTCATCCTTCACAAAAGCCAGGCCTACTTTCTTCTCATTACAACATCAGACTGCTTCCTGGATCAGTCCCGTGTCCTGACCTTAGTCACCTGCCTCTGGCAACCAGTGCCAACTCCAGATCATCTTCTTCGTAACGATTCGTAGTCAGACGCGTTATCCATTGCACAACTGGCCCACCGCGCTCTTCCTTGTAAAGATAACCTGGTATCTGTCCTAAACCTTCCTTTCACAACTCTGAAGCTATGTCCCCTTCCCCGGCTGCCCTGTTGGATTGGAATGGAGTACTCTTGTGTTTACATTACATCAGTGGCTACATTTGAAAATGTACTCCACTAGTTGTAAAGCACCTTCGGACATCCTGAGGTAATGGAAGGCACTATGTCGTTGCGAGTCTTTTTTTCCCTCCTTTCTTTAACGCCTTAATATCCATGAGAAATATTTTGCAGCATCTTTTCTTGAAGGGGAACATTCATATTTATTAATTTTTTTCCTCGTGACTCATGACTACATTGACACCGAGGTGCTTCTGGGCTTGGCTGCCCTGTATCTGTTGGGATGATTAGAGCTGCTTACAGCAGGGACGACACAGTGGCACAGTGGTTAGCACTGCTGCCTCAAGGTGCCGAGGACCTGGATTTGATCCTGACCATGGGTCACTGTCCTTCTTGAGTTTGCACATTCGCCCCGTGTCTGCGTGGATCTCACCTACACAACCCAAAGATGTGCAGGGTAGGTGGACTGGCCGCAATAAATTGCCCCTTATTTGGAAAAATATTTAAAGAAAAGAACTGCTTACAGCAATCCAAATACTCCAAAATGGATGGATGGAAGATTGTGAGCCTTGAATTTGTGACACACATGTTTGTCACACAAAGCTCTCATAATCAATTACCGAACAGAAAATATGACAGAGAGATGAACCAATTAACACCACCGGACTTTCAAATTCCCCTGTGTCACATTCTATGCCATCCACAGAATCCACGACCCTTCTATTTTACCTTTCATGGGCAATATGGTGGCACGGTCATTAACACTGCTGCCTCACTGCGCCGAGGATCCGGGTTCAATCCCAGCCCCAAGTCACTGTCCATGTGGAATTTACAGATTCTCCCGTGTCTGCGTGGGTCTGACCCCACAACCCAATAATATGCAGGATAGGTAGATTGGCCACATCAAATTTCCCCTTAACTGGGAAAAAATAAGAATTGGGTACTCCAAACTTATGTTAAAAATAGATATTTTACCTTTCAGTCCCAACACCACCCTTTTGTCACAGATTATTCCAGGTAGACACTCTGGCAAGCTCTCTTTGTAAGAAACTGGCTGCCTCTTCTGAGTTCTGCCTTCCTTGATCCATTCTCACTGAACTGCTAACTGGCCAACTCTAGCCCCCACCATGTCAGCTGACTTTGTATATAATTGCCTCTCTTCCGATACTCTGGCTCCTGCTTTCCAAATTGCCATTATCACCCCACTCAAAACAAAACCATGCCCGGCCACCCTGTCCTCAAAAGGTTTCCACCCCATCCCTAACCTCCCTTTCCTCTCTAAAGTCCTTAAAACGTTTCGTCACCTCCCAAATCCATAACCATTTTTGCCACAACTCCATGTTTGGATCTTTTCAATCAGATTTCCACCCCTGCAACGTGCACCAGAATGACTCAAAGGTCACAAATTGCATCTACTGTGACTGTAAACGTGGTACAGCATCCTTTCATCATTTTTGTCAATCTTCTGCTTCACAAGCGAAATGATTAAATGCTCAGAAGGGTAATCTAATGAATTGGCAGGTTATGCTAAGGATTTGAGAACCTGTTGAGGATGAGGCGTTCTTGTCGCATTATTAGGGAGCCCTGCGAATATGTACCAACCTTCACTTGCATGCAAATGTAGGTTCAGTTTGAATGTGATCAAAGAGTCTGCTCTCAGCTAATGTTTAAACATTTAAAAAATAAAGTTTACAATTTAAAATTTAATTTTACATCAAATCCATTGGGCGCGATTCTCCGCCCCCCACACCGGGTGGGAGAATAGCGGGAGGGCCTCCCAATATTATTCACGCCCTCCCGCTATTCTCCCCCCACGGCCGACCCACGCCTCTCTGAGGCCGATGGGCCAAGCAGCCGGGCCTTCACTCCCGTTTCAACACGGCAGCAAACACACCTGCTCGCTGCCGTCGTGAAATGGGCGCCAGATGCCTGTTTGGGGCATCTGGGGGCCCGATTGGCACGGCAGTACCACGGCCGTGCCAAGGGGGCCATGCATCCGTAACGGATGCACTCTTTTCCCTCTGCCGCCCCGCAAGACGTGGCGGCTTGAGGGAAAAGACGGCAACTGCGCATGCGCGGGTTGGCGTTGTCCAACCTGCGCATGCGCGGCTGACGTCATCGGCCGCCTCAGCCGGCGTGACGCTTGACGTGCGGCCTTGATGACCGTCGTCAAGGCCGCACCACCATGATGCATGGGGCCGCGCTCCTAGCCCCGCCCGGAGGGGAGAATCGGCCCCGGAAGTGGGCATGAAGGCTGCTGTGGGTCACGGCCTGTCCCCTGGCAGCCTTTACGATTCTCCGCATTTGCGGAGAATCTCGCCCATTAGCTTTTTAAAATGATGGTGAAATGTGTTTCTGAAGTGGGTCATGTCACAGAATCATAGAATTTACAGTGCAGAAGGAGGCCATTGAGTCTTCACCGGCTCTTGGAAAGAGTACCCTACTTAAGGCAACACCTCCACCCTATCCCTGTAACCAAGCAACCCCATCTAACCTAAGGGCAATTTAGCATGGCCAATCCATCTAACCTGCACATCTTTGGACTGTGGGAGGAAACCGGAGCATCTGGAGGAAACCCACGCAGACACGGGGAGAACGTGCAGACTCTGCACAGACAGCGACCCAAGCGGGAATCGAACCTGGGACCTTGGTGCTGTGAAGCCATAGTGCTAACTACTATGCTACCGTGCTGCCCCAATGTCGATAAAACTCAAACTGTAACGAAAATAAATAGGATGTCAGCAAGGTTAAACCCGGAATGTGTGGCCCAACATCCCCCACACTGATCTCACGCTGTGCAAACACTTCAGCATCTTCACTAGTGGGCGATGCTTTGAATTGCATTTTCCCAGTTGAAATTAAAATCACTTATTGTCACAAGTAGGCTTCAAATGAAGTTACTGTGAAAAGCCCCTAGTCACCACATTCCAGCGTCTGTTCGGGGAGGCTGGTACAGGAATTGAACCGTGCTGCTGGCCTGCCTTGGCCTATTTTCAAAGCCAGCGATTTAGCCCTGTGCTACAATACTGGCATGGAGTTCTGTTCTGGATTGCGAAACGTGGGGGTGTCATTTGCAATTTTCCCAGAGATGGACAGTTAAGAAGCCGCCTCCAGGAGGCACATCTAATTAATGGCCGACCAGTGAAGAAGCAGGTCCAATCAGAGGGTCCACTGCGATGTCTGGATGGCAGCACCATCTGAGGATGTGGGTACTGCTGTAAAAATGTAGCGATTGCTTATGGTCGCTGCTCTTAGGCCTTTACCTGGATGGCTTGTAGCCAGAACTATCATAGACTGATGTGTTGGAATGAATGTGAGGAGGCACTAAGAGGGCACCTCTTGTTCAATTCTGAGTTCTTGTCTCAGTGCAGCGGCCTGTCTGTTATCGGTAAAATCTCCAGCATGGCAGAAACGCTCTCTCAAAATTGAGCCAATAATGGGCCTAATTGACTACTTGGGCTGGCAGCCTCTTTTGCATTCACCCCAACTCCGCCAATGCTGTCAAGATACAGGAACCCATAGCCGTTGCCTAGCCGAACTGATACTCTCATTTCCAATCATCATTTCCAAGGGCTTGTTTAGCACAGTGGGCTAAATCACTGGCTTGTAATACAGAACAATGCCAGCAGCGTGGGTTCAATTCCTGCACCAGCCTCCTGAACAAGTGCTGGAATGTGGCAACTTGGGGCTTTTCACAGTGACTTCATTGAAGCCTACTCGTGACAATAAGCTATTATTATTAACTTTGTTACTGGTCCCGCCTCCTAATGTGTCTCACAGAGATTGGGAAAATGTAGCTGTTCATAGTAATGTGAAGACATAGCTGCATTACACAGACACACAATGGCCTATCACTTCTTTTCACTTTTTAAAAGATTGGACCATTAAGTTTGAGGCCCAGATTTTACAGTCAGTGAACATGCTGGTGAGATCACAACTGACTGCGAAGATCGCTGAGCCTTGAGCTGTCTGTGTCCTCCCAGGCAAGATATCCCATCCATACTGCAGCAGCGAATCATCAACGCAGTGACCAACGGGGAGCACTGGCAAAGAACAGTAGTACAGCGGACACTCCCCCTTTTACGACACCAGCTATTGTGTTCAGGTAAGAGTTTAATCATCTCAAAGAGGTTCAGTGGGTGAGTGAGCATGTGGCTGGGTGATTGAGTGAAAGGGTTGGGGGCTGGGTAGTCATATTTGTGGGGTGCCATTATGTGTCGATTTGAATGGTAGATTGGTTGCACTGTTAATCGCAGAGTTACACCAGAGATTACACAACATAACAATTATAGAGCAAATATCTGGGTAAGTAGCACATTTCTAGCTCAAGATTCCAACATTGCGGTGCTCAATGAATGTAAGAAACATTCTTGTAGTGTCCCGGCAGCACTAATCAGCCCATCAGATATTTAAACTTCCTGGACAATTACAGTACCTGAGCAGGCATCGGGGCTTCCGATAGACCCTAAAACCCGACATTGGCGGACACCTCCACATTTGGGCCTGTTGGCATCGGAAGAACTGGCCCAATGACATTTTATTTATTCGCCGTTTGGACTTTAACTGCAAGAACTTCAGTAGAGGGGACAAATCTCAATGTCAGTTTTCAAAAAGCTACAAAGAGTTACGGTACATTTTTATGTTATTTTGATTTTCTCTCTATTTCACTTTAGGAGAATGTTGCTATTTTGCACAGCAATCAGTGACTAATTCATCACGGGAGCTGCTATTGAGTTGTCGCCAAATCCAACAAAATGATACAGCCAGAGTGTAGAAAATACTTCACAAGCGGAGGACCTTATAAAAGACAAAGCTCTGCGGTGTGAAAAGCCATTTGGTATGTCAACCTAACCCCTTTCACAATTGTCTCATTCTCACACACTTCCGTGCACTACCTCAATTCTGTGTTCCAAGCTACTTGTGGATCAAACAGATTTATTAATATCTCTATAATCCTGTGTAGCTTTTCCTGACGAGCTTTGATCAATTTCTTTGTAGATGTGCCTAATTGACCCAGAATTCAGCAGTCTCTCTCCAGTTCTCTCTCTCTGGGGACTATTCCATTTATCCATTTTAGAGGAAAACAAATGCCTCAAATTACTAAATCACACAAGAGAGCTTGTGAATTCTGTAACTATGTAGTTGAGTTCACTGTCTAACTTAAATAATCCGATGAGCAATGTAGTTGTAGTTTTTAAAAATACGTGTTTATTAAAGTTTTACATAATAACAAACCATCAACTAAAACACAAGAATGCAAAAATTACAAACAGCAACACACAAACAACAAAGAAGGCCAATTGACTTAAACACTATGGGTGGAATCTATCGGCCATGTCCGACTTGAGATGTAACGAGACCGGTAAATCTCGCAAGGGGCCGCTGCGCCATGATCTGGATCCCGCCCATTGTGGGCAGGATCCAGATTTGGATAATCAAGTTTCACTTGAATATGTCGAAGCTGCTGGCGATCAGCAGCACCACCCACAGCTGCAGATTGTTTCACTGACCTTTTGGAATTTCTCCAACTGGAGAAGATTAAGTACGCCATCCGAGGGTTGGAGGAAGGCTTCCTGGATACTTGGGGGCAGTTTGTTGGCCTGTTCCAAAACCCGTTTGAGGCCAGCAACGAGGAGTAAGTTAAGAATAAAAAACCAAGATAGATGAGGAACCAAAGGGCTGCGCAACCCGGGGTGGGGGAGGGGGGGGCAGAAGGAAGGTGGGGAAACCACAAAAGAAGAGAAGAGGAGGGAGGGGGTAACCCCCCCCTATTTCCCTGAAAATATAAATAAAAGCAAAACACAGTTGAAGCCAAAGGGAGGGGGGTGGGGGGAAGGACCATAGACCGATCCAGAGGGCAGAGAAATGTATATAGGGTCAATTTCATGAAAGGCAAAATAAACAACTCCGTACAACAAAGTAAATTAATGTGGGTAAGAAATGTGATGTATATATACAATTGTTTATAAATATGAGAAATGCCAATAAAAAGATTTTAAAAAGAAGAATATGTCAAAGCTGGATCGACCAGTGCTCAGGACCCAACGGCCTTGCCTCAGAGACCCTCAAAGCAATATCCACCTAAGGACTAGCAGTGAGGCAAAGGCAACAACGTCCGCCTCTCCCGCAAAATTTACTGCCAGTGAATCTGAAACCCCAAATGTGATATGGGACAAATTCCAAACAGAGTATCTCCAATATGGGGCTAAAAAATGAAGCCCAGAAGTTGGCAAGTTTGGGGCAAGACCACAACATATGCATATGGTCAGCCGGGGCAGGTGAACAACGATCACATCTGGCCTCAACATAGAACATAGAACATAGAACATAGAACAGTACAGCACAGAACAGGCCCTTCGGCCCTCGATGTTGTGCCGAGCAATGATCACCCTACTTAAACCCACGTAACCCGTATACCCGTAACCCAACAATCCCCCCATTAACCTTACACTACGGGCAATTTAGCATGGCCAATCCACCTAACCCGCACATCTTTGGACTGTGGGAGGAAACCGGAGCACCCGGAGGAAACCCACGCACACACGGGGAGGACGTGCAGACTCTACACAGACAGTGACCCAGCCGGGAATCGAACCTGGGACCCTGGAGCTGTGAAGCATTGATGCTAACCACCATGCTACCGTGAGGCCCCAACGTTGGGAAAAAACCCACTCAACCTCTCCATTGTCAAGTGTGTCCTATGCAGCACCTTGAACTGAATTAGGCTCAAAAGGGCACGAGGACGTAGAGTTGAACCTGTAAAGGGCCTCCCTCCAAACCTCGCCAGTAAGTGTAGGGCCCAGCTCACGCTCCCATTTCACCCTTACCCTGCTTAGTGGAAAGGGATTAAACAAAAGAATATGGCCACATATGTCTTAGATAGACCCCTTGCCAGGCCAGTCCAAGAAGAACATATTATTCAGCAAGGAGCAGAATGTTCCTGTCGGATGGCCAGATTTATATTACAGGAAAACGTGTAGCTAAAGCTGTAAACAATTTATTAACATTAACTGTGGGTCAAATATATACAAAACAACAGTATGAACATGCACAACCAACCTCTCTCCCAGCTCCCTAATCAGTCTGAGGTCACCTGAGTCTAACATTCATTTATATACCAATAAGACTCCTAGTGGGCAGTCGGTGAATTACAACGCAACCATGATATGACTACAAGAAGGAAGATGGAGCCAGAGGAAAGGAAGGAAAAGCCGTACGAGAGAAATCATGCACTTGAAAATAAGGCAGAAGGGCCTCCGTCTGGCCCCAATTGGAATCGGGATCATTGATCCACAATACATTTTTTGAATATTAGCAGCCCAGTAATAAAACAATAAGTTTCAGAGGGCCAAGCCCTGTCTGTCTATCGCTATGGAGTAGAACACTGCAGATTCTAGCACTGTTACCCACCCAAATAAAAGCAGATATCAATTTAGTAACCTTAACGAAAAATGATTTGGGCAGAAAAATGGGGAGACATTGAAAGAAAAATAAAACCCTAGAGAATATGTTCATTTTCACAGTTTGAATCCTACCCGCCAAAGAAGAGGAAGTTTTATCCACCTCTTTAGGTCTGTTTTAACATTATTGATAAGTTCAAGTAATTCAATTTGTGAGTGAGGTGCAATAATGGGTTACCCTGATCCGGAAGTAATGAAAATTTGTGCTGGAAATGTGGAATTGTATCATGTCTAAACTGGCTCGCCTTCCAAGGGGTTGACTGGAAATATTCACTCTTGCCTAGATTTAATTTATAGCCAGAGAAGAGCCAAAGGTATTCAGTGTCTTTATTATGCCGGCAATGGAGGGAGTTGGGTCTGTAATAACTTCAAGGTTATAAAAATGGCTGAATTGCCTGGGCAAATAAAAGTGAGAGTGTGTGTAGCCCTGTCTAGTTCTGGTATTTAAGGGCAAATCGTTTGAGTAAAAAGAGTTGGTGCCAATGCTGACCATGGGGGCATTATATAACAAGAGGATACATGAGGCAAATTGATGGCCAAATCCAAATCTCTGGAGAATCTCAAATAAATATTCCCTCTGCACCCTGTCAAGTGCTTTCTCAGTGTCAAGAGAAACCATTACCTCAGGTCCAGTGGAGGGGGAAAGAATGACATTAAAAAGGCAGCATATATTGGCTGATAATTTCCGGCCCTTTACAAAGCCCGTTTGATCCTCCGATATTAGACTTCTCAGGCAAGGCTCAAACTAGAGCGCCAGAGCCTTAGCGAGGAGCTTAACATCCACGTTTACAAACAAGATGGGTCGGTATGAACTGCACTCAGTCGGGTCCTTGTTCTTCTTAAGGAGTAAGGAAATATTGGCCTGAGTAAGGGTTGGAGGCAACAAACCCCTGGATAGGGAGTGATTAAACATATCTCATAACAAAGATGCAAGCTGTTCCAAGAACCTATTAGAAAATTTGATCAGAAAGCCATCCGGGCTTTCCTAAAGGACGGTTTAAGAGACTCCCACAACATGGAGGGGGAGATCGAGGCAGACCTATTTAATTTGATGTGGTCAGGTGCTCACAAATTTTTTTAATGGCCAGCAAAGTAGTCTCCAATCTCCAGGGTGGGCGTTGGGCAGGGTCAGACATATCAATAAAAATGTGGGGCGTGCTCAGAAATTACAATTGCTGAGTAGTCAGCCGCCATTATCGAGGGGAGGAGAGTCTGATCTAAAATCAATGTGGGAATACGCATGATGGACATGTGACAAAAAAGAAAAGTCCCCGTCATTCGGGTGCAAAAACCACCAGGGATGTACCCTGCCCTCCACCCCCACCTCTGAGGCATAAACGAAGACAAAGCCCTGGCCATCCGTGATGGAACAGGAGATTTAGGTTTAGATTGATCCAATTTAGAGTCCAAAGCACAGTTCAGCACCCCCCGCCCCCCAACATAATGAGCTGGTGTGAGTCAAGGTTGGGGAGGGAAGCCAACAGTGAGTTAATGAAATTTGTATCATCCCAGTGAGGAGCATAAACGTTAACCAGAACTGCCTGGGTGTTCGACACAAACAATAACATATCAACCATTGGGGTCAGCCATAATCTGGAGAAGAGGAGAACTGGAATCTTTTATTATTAACATCGGCATACCCCTGGCCCTGCTATTGAAACTGGAATGAAAAACTTGCCCAACCCAGCCCTTGTGTAACCTGGTCTGATTCTTGATATGCAAACAGCTTTCCTGCAAAAACACAAAATCAGAGTTTAGAATCTTAGGATGAGCAAATGCTCTCGACCGTTTTCCAGGGACTGTCAAACCCCTAGTGTCCCAGGTAACCAAATGGATTGGAGGTCTCCCACAACTCCTCATACCAGAGTCAGACATCCCCAAAGAGAGGTATTAAACAAGGGGGACGTAACTAAGATAGAGCAAAAAGATGGCCACCGAGCAAAGTCAGATGATTCGACAAAGGGAGACCAACTGACGCCATCAGCAAACTAACCTTAAAACCCACCCCACCCTCCCCTCCTTAACCCCAAAACGAGATCAGAATTGAGTATAACTGCACCCAAAAGCAAATGAAACCGTGGCAAACAATAACTTACCCTGAAGCCCACAATTAACAACAAAACTAAACTCAAATTCTCAATTCTTTTTAAAAACGAATGTTATGAGCTACTGAAAGCCCTCTAACACCACTTCCATTAGCTAACGCTTCCCGTTAGCAGGGAGACTCCCAACTGGAGAATAAAACATTAAATGTCTTACAATGCCACGCTAATGACTAAAAGTCACACAGGTAACAATGAAAAAGAGAAAGGGAACAATAGACTAATAAACAAACAGCAGAACTCTTTCAAATATAACTAATGGCCACAAGAGTACACCCAAACAACAAACATGAAAAAATACAAAATACAACGTGCCCGTACATGGGGCCATAAAACAGATTAAATAGCGCATAATTTGTGCTTTTGGACAAAGGAGTCCACATGCCCTGGTGAGTCAAAAAAGTGATCCTATCCTTGCAACGTTAGACCTATAGAGCGAAAGGATTTGAGTGTAGGCATAGGGATGTCTTGCTACAGTTATGCGGGGCCTTGGTGAGGCCACACCTTGAGTATTGTGTGCTGTTCTGGTCTCCTGGTTTGAGAAAGGACATTCGTGCTATTGAGGGTGTCCGGTGAAGGTTCACCAGACTAATTCCTGGGATGGCAGAATTGGCATATGAAGAAAGTCAGGATCGACTGAGCTTGTACTCATTGGAGTTTGGAAGAATGAGAGGAGGTCCCATATGAAATCCTATTGGGACTGTACAGGCGAGATGCGGGAAGAATGTTCCGATGTTGGGGACGTCCAGAACCAGGGGTCACAGCCTAAGAAGAAGGGGTAAGCCATTCAGGACTGAGATGAGGGAAAAACTTCTTCTCTCAGAGAGGTGATATGGAGAGAAAGTGGGAGCGGGATACTGAATTTGCATGTTCAGCCATGATCATATTGAATGGAAGTGTGGGCTCGAAGGGCCGAATGGCCTACTCCTACACCTATTTTCTATGTTTCTAAGTGACCATTTGGGTAGATTGGGGGCCTCGCAGGGAACGCGCAGCTCAGGCCGCACATAGTCCCACTTTCTGCACTGAGGAGCCCCGCTCATCAGAACTCCTCAGCACAGGAGGAGATTGGGGCACATTGTTAAATGGTGTCCCAAACTCTCAACCCCCAGCTGGCAGTGCCCAAAGAACAAACACCTAGAGGTCTCTGACCCTCTGACTGGAGTTTAGTTCTGTCTGGTCCTCATTTTCACCGAAGGTCCGAGAAGGAGGGATGAGATCCCAATGCCTGTGTAGATCGTGGGAGGCATATTAGAGTGAAACTAGGTATCTCACTCTAACATGCAGATTTGTTGGAAAGTGATCCCGGCCACATCACTATGTTTCACAAGATTGCGTCAGCTCTCGTGAGGCTTGGTGAGCCGGGAAAATCCCGGTGGAGTGATCTCCCGGCATTTACTGGCCGTGCTGTCTTTTGGGCCCAATGTTTTGAAAGAATATAAAATATTTCGGGATTTATTGCCCATCCCTAGTTGCCTTTGAGAAGATGGCGATGAGCTGCTTTCTTGAACTGCTGCAGTCCCTGGGGTGTAGGGTAAACCAACATATTGTTAGTAAGGGGAATCTAGGATTTAGACCCAGTGACAGTGAAGGATCGGTGATATATTTCCAAGTCAGGGTAGTGAGTGACTTGGAGGGGAACCGTCAGGTGTTGAAGATCCTGGGTATCTGCTGCCCTTGTCCTTCTAGATGATAGTGGTCATGGGTTTGGAAGGTACTGCCTAAGGAACCTTGTTGAGTTCCTGCCATGTACCTAGCCCATCATCCGGCTACTAAATCGGCTTTAAAGTACTATTGTAATTATATGACATTGGTAGATACCACCCCTGCCCCTTCCCTTCTCCTGCAGAGGAAGGTGTCTCCAAGGAAAGTGGCTATGGGTTGATTCAGAACCCAGACTTGGCTGATTGTTAGTGGGAAATTCTACAGTTCTCAGCTTGGCCTCTGGGTGGCAACAAAGTGCTTTGCATTGGTGTGGTCTTCCTCAGCAACTGTGGAGGCGCTGTCATTCTCATTCTGGTTGTGAGTTACACTTTGTGACAGACGGGGGGAGATCCACAACAAAATGTAATTTCTGAACTACTGCTGTTTAGGTTACGTTATCTGAAATGCAAACGTGGTTTGCACATTTAAAAAAAAAATCTGTGATATATATTCCAAATGAATGTAAAATGACAAGGCAAAATGTTAAGATCATGAGGCGATCGCGGCACACTGGTCCCTGGGCTTTCTCCATCACCAGGTGTCATTGATCAGATTATTAATGGAGTCTGTGCAAAGAGTAATTTTTCTGTACCTGCACTGACTCCTGGTCCAGCCACTATGATTCTCGTCCTTGTTTTCAAATGCTTTCAAGGTCTTGCCTCTCCCAAATTCTTGTAATCTCCTCGAGCCTACAAAATCTCTGTGCTCCCCCACTCTGTGCCTGCCACTTCATGTTCACCGCTGGTGGCCATACATTCAGCAATCTAAGCCCCGTGTTCTGCAATTCCTTTTCTGCTTTTCCCCACCTCTTTTTCATACGAACATAGAAAATAGCGGCAGGAGACGGCCATTTGGCCCACCGAGCCTACCCTGCCATTCAATAAGATCTTGGTTGAACTGTTTTGTGTTGAGTTCTGCATTCTCGATCTACCCCCAATAACCTTTGATTCCCTTGACAAACAAGAATCTATTCACCTCTGCATTAAAAAGTATTCAATGATCCCACTCCAAAGAGCTCCAAAGTCGCACAATGAGGAGAAAACAGCTCTCCTCCCCTCTATCCTTTCAGGGCGTCCCCTAATTTTAAAACAGCCCTAGTTCTGGACTCATGCACAAGAGGAAACATTCTTTCCACATCCATCACAACGTGTATCTGATTATAATTCGTTAAGCGCCTAGGGTCAGTTTACTTCATTCAAGGAGCTACAATAATGGAAACTGCCATTGTTGTTTATTCTCGAATAAGTTGGATACAAGTACATGCAGAGTGAGTACCTGGTGGGAGCTCCATGCCTGTTTGTCAGTCCAGTCCTTGGAATTTCGGATATACCACCACTGAATCTCCAGTGAGTAGGAAGGCGAACCGCTCCCTCGGAAAGCACAGGCCATCTCCACATCCTGCCCAGCTCTGGCTGTGACATCACGAGGGACCTCAGTAAATAGAGCTGTGGGAAGGAATAAAAGTGCTTTGAGCTGCAGTCGAGAAATGACTATTTCACGGATGTTTAAGGCATTCGTATGACACTCTTTAATAAGAACTAGGAGTAGGATTAGGCAATTTAGCCCCTCGAGCCTGCTCCGCCATTCAATACGATTATGGCTGATCTCCTCTCGGCTTCAACTCCACACTCCTTCAACCTGTTACTAAATAAAAATCTGTTTATATGCCCCTTAAATTTACTCAATGTCCCCACATCCAACGCACTCTGAGGTAGTGAATTCCACAGATTCACAACCCTTGGACAGAAGTAATTTCTCCTCATCTCGGTTTTAAATCTCCTGCCCCTTGTCCTAAAACTGTGACCTCTGGTTCCAGGTTGCCCCCAAGAGACAACTTTAACTCTATGTTTACTTTGTCAATACCTTTTATCATCTTGTATACCTCAATCTCAGTGGAGGTAAGGTAAGTGGTTTAACATCTTAAGTCAAATAGGCCACAGAAGAATAGCATCACAATGTTGCCAGCTCACAATATTGGCAGCAGCAGCTTACCCCAGATTATGAGCAGAATCTTCCTGCCCCATTAGGAATGAGCAGCATAGTGGGAGGGAAGCTGAATGTGGCATGAGGTCAATAATCAGTTTTTTAACGTTGGGATGAACTTTAGCAATTCTGTTCTCAAGACTTTAAAGGTGGATTGGGGAGGGATCGAACTTCCCAACGAACCATGTCATGAGACCCTTTTGCATGCACTAGCAAGATATGTGTTCTCATCAAAAGCCCACCTCACTGGAATCAAATTCCGTACCAGAGAAAAATGAGGAAATTCACTTTTATGACTAAACACAAGTGGCGTGTACCCGACGAGGTAGACTTCTTTCATGAGTAATGGATCCATTGTGATTGAAATGTTCCCTTTGGGCAGTTTCTGTAAATGTCAGCCTTTGCTCGAGACTGAGGGGTGGCAGTGCAAGTTGCTTGGTGGATGATCAAGGCAGGAAGAGTTAGCGGGGAAGGATGGGACAATATCCGGACAAGGATAGAAGGGATGGTGCAGGGTGTCTGGGTACCCTTTAAATATGGCTCCTGGATCTTTAACTTTGTGAGCAGCAGGGGGATGGATACTTCCTGCCTGCCCCCTCATGAGAACCGGTGAGCTCCTCGCAGATGCATATTTAATGAGCTGAATAGCATGTGGTCGGGTAGCCCCCCAACCCACCCCCTCACTCCCATCCCATCACAAGCGGGAATTAATCTCACTTCCGCATCTGCTGCCAAACTTAGATTTCAGAGTGGAAGATTCTATTCTATGTGTCTGACCACATATGCTGTAGTCAACATGCGCACGTGGTCAATTTGTCTTTTCATTATGTATAGTAAATTTGAATTAAGAAAACTTCACCTCTGGGCATGATATCGCTGCAGCTAAGGACACAACAGTGTTTTACTTTGAATTATATTGAAGGGGCAGGATCAATAGCACAGTTAGACACATGAATGTACAAGATTATGGACAACGCAGCCCTTCTAATCCTACTGAGTATTTAGAGAACATACAAGTACAGCTAGCGTGGGGAATGGATAGATTTTAAAAATGTCTTATATTGGATGTGGGTGCTGCTCACTGGGCCAGCACTTATTCTCTAATTGCAGAGGGCATTAAGAGTCAACCACATTACTGTGGGTCTGGAGTCACATGTAGGCCAGACCAGGTAAGGTCCTTTCCAGATGGGTTTTTAAACAATGGTTTCAGGGTCATCCAGATTTCTACTGAATTTAAATGTCACCATCTGCCGTGGTTGGACTTGTACCCAGTGTGTTGACCACACCCAGGAGCCGCAGAGTACTACGCTGGGTCTCTGGATTGCAATCTAGTGATGATACCACGACACCACTGCCTCCCCTATAGGGGAGTACAGCACAGTACAGTACTTTGTATCTAGCAATGCCATGCCTAACCCGAGAACACTGTGATGCTGATTACTGGATGATCTTTTGAAAAATTATTCCATTCTCAGAGTTCCAACACCAATGCACAGAGTGCATGGGGCAAGCCCTTGATTCATCTCCTTCCTTGCTCCAAACACCAATTCAAATTCAATCCAATTCATGGTCCCTACAAAAGAGACATACTACATCTGAGCTGACATGAACAGGCATTACGCCTGATCTCATGCTTGATCTGACTGAAATGAGACAGTGTTCCAAGCTGTAAACTGATTCTCCCAACTCATACTGCTTCCTTCATGTTGACGCACAACCAAAACGATCTCACCTTGAAGCGAAGGTGGCAGGAAAAGTAGAGCTTCAGATCACATCCTCATGATAAGAATTTCCTCTATAATCATACACTTTCAAACGGGAAAATAATGACCATTTATTTTCTTGAGGTCAGGCTGTAATCAGCGTACATCATGACATTGCAGTTCACATGCTAGTAACTGTGAAGGTCATGAGCCTCTGTAGGCTGATACATAAATTGGTGAGAGGAGGCTGCTGTGGAACATTAGCACCAAAACGACCAGTTGGTCTGAATGGTCTGAGGCTGTGCGTGAATCTTTGCAGCTGGGTACGCTGAATTCCGAGCTGACATTTGGAATTTAAGTTCTGATTTGCAAGTTTAAAAACGATTCCTGCGAAGAATGACACAGGATAGGTGCTCCTTCATCCACTTCAGAAAATGCAAACAGAAACATTGGCATCAAATGCTGTTGGAGACTGTAATTACACGCAGTGTTGATCAGTGTGGCCCAGAATAACATGTCATTTTTCACTGTCAATTCCATGTTTCACCTTCTTTGTTATTGGACAAGATGCGGCTGATTTGACAAAGCTGACAACAGGTTGGAGAAAAAGATTAAATATCAAAGTTCTGAACTTATTTATAGACAATGCTTTTTTGCCCTCCATTTTTGATTACTCAGATATGCAGTATTTTGCTGGTTCATCGATTAGGTTGCTCCATTCAAATATATTGATGTATGTCAGGAAATCCACTCTGACCATTGGGAAAACACTGGAACCCGATTCAAGTTCTCATTTACAGTCAATTCCTCAATCTAAATATATATACTGCTCGCCATCTATTAGCAGGACTCTGCGCAGGATATAGGATGAATTATTTTCTTCTTTTAGTTATACTTATAGTTTGATTATAGTTTGAGAATTTATTTGTGCTTTGGTCAATGCAACAGATGCCAAGAAAGGGCTTGCATTTCCAAAGCATTTTTCAGGACCTCCGGGTCTCCAGGTTGTTTAGAAACATTGAAGTACTTCTGAAGTGTCCTCACTCATGAATCACAGGAAATGTGGCAGCCGCTCCGTATCAACTCCAATCTGGAGTCACCTTGGACTGTACCAACTCCAATCTGGAGACGCCTTGGTCTGCATTAACTCCAATCTGGAGTCACTTTGGTCTGCATTAACTTCAATCTGGAGTGACCTTGGACTGTACCAACTCCAATCTGGAGTGACCTTGGACTGCACCAACTCCAATCTGGAGCCACCTTGGACTGTACCAACTCCAATCTGGAGTCACCTTGGTCTGCATCAACTTCAATCTGGAGTCACCTTGGCGTGCATCAATTCCAATCTGGAGCCACCTTGAACTGTACCAACTCCAATCTGGAGCTACCTTGGATTGTACCAACTCCAATCTGGAGGCTCCGTGGACTGTATCAACTCCAATCTGGAGTCACCTTTTCCTGTACCAACTCCAATCTGGAGACGCCTTGGACTGTACCAACTCCAATCTGGAGGCACCGCGGACTGTATCAACTCCAATCTGGAGCTACCTTGGACTGTACCAACTCCAATATGGAGCCACCTTGGACTGTACCAACTCCAATCTGGAGGCACTGTGGACTGTATCAAGTCCAAACGGAGGCATCTTGCACTGTACCAACTCCAATCTGGTGTCATCTTGGACTGTATCAACTCCAATCTGGTGTCACCTTGGACTCTACCAACTCCAATCTGGAGTCACCTTGGACTGTACCAACTCCAATCTGGAGTCACCTTAGGCTGTACCAACTCCAATCTGGAGTTACCTTGGACTGTATCAACTCCAATCTGGAGTCACCTTGGACTGTACCAACTCCAATCTGGAGTCACCTTGGACTGTACCAATTCCAATCTGGAGTCACCTTGGACTGTACCAACTCCAATCTGGAGTCACCTTGGACTGTACCAACTCCAATCTGCTACCGCTTTCCACATTAAAACCTGGACACCAGTGGGTTCCTGGTTTAAGGTCTGACATTAATTTAAATTTTGAAGATTTGGTGAAAATCTTAATTAATTTAGAGACATGGGGAGGGGACTCCCATTTAAATAGAAAACGCCATTTGGTGCTCAGTATCTGAATGGCATATCTAACCTGAATCTGTATGAACGGCCAACAACAACACAGTCAGATGCTCAATTCCATAATAGCAGCATCCGCTTCCATCTGAGACATACTGCCTCCATATGATCAGTGCACCCAACAACAAATTTAAAGTAACAATTTGCTGCCCTCTCCCACCAAGCAGAATACAAGATTGAATGGCAAAATGCCATTCTGTCCAAACGCATCTGCACATTAATATATGAAGAAGCATTTCAAGCATTTCCATTAGCATGGGGACAAAAGGATTCTGCAAATGGCCTTTAAAAAGCAGACACTTGGTTTAAAAAAAAAACAGTGCCACAGAGGACCTACAAAGCCATTAAATCGAAGATTTCTTTGAAATCCCAATGTTGATTATCTGACCTCCAGTGAATTCACTGAGCTTCCATTATGGCAGTCCACTTCACATCATACAAGAATGCTTTCAGCAACATCAATTATTATTCTCAAGAGCAGCTGATTTTCCGTTCATGTTGAATGCATCAGCCTAAAAGATGCACTTAATGAGAAGTCACGTGAATTCTGGATAACATTGGACAAATACCAATATTTGTGGTCTAACTCCAGCTGCAGTCGACATATTTCATAAACAAGAATCTATGCCTTCCTCTCCTAACTGCTGTATATTTCAATCCTAGAAAAGTACATTTTAAATTTCACCTCATTCAAACAAGGATAATATTTACTACTAATAATACAACCTGATTAATGACTTCTTCATAAATGTGCTGTGGGTCAAGTTGCTGGTATTTTAAGCAATGCTTTTGATGTTTTCTTAGGCACTGTAATCACTCCCATAAGCATTCAGAATGTCTTACCTTTAGCAGTGTGTAGTCAAATATCTAATTTTATGGTCATGTTAGCTGGTAGCTGGTAAGGGAGGGCGAGAGAGAGGGAAATGTAACAAAAGGTCCCTCTTGTGACCTGAACTAGATATTCAGCTAGGTATATCAATGTCTTTCAAAAATCGATTGAGAGCACTTGAGCCCAGATAGTCATAAAGGCAAATCTCTGATTTATCCTCTTTATGGTATTCTCAATATAGCCCTGGTGGTCCCTGACTAATCAGACAATTAGACATGCTGCGGAGGGCTGAGGTGAACTAAAAGAAGGTGGGGGGGGGGGGGGGGGGGGAGGAGGAACGGGGTTAGGGGGCAGTTGGCAATCATTCATCCGAGGAAAGTCGAAGATTGATTGAATGGGGTAATCTCACAGTGTAATTGCTCAATAAAATGTGAATGTAATGTTGGACAGCCAGCCAGGTGAGTCGTGTTGAGGTCTACTACTGGTTTAATTGGAGCCCGGTGCTCCATCTCACAATGGATGAGGTTTGGCTGCCTCAGCCAGTTCCAAAGTGGAAGGCAGTAGTGAACCAGCCCGGAAACAAGTATGGATGGGAGATCCTGTCGAAGGACAGATGCCATCGCATTCAGCAAAGGAGGGATTGAGGCCTCCCGGGTCACCCTCCAGTGAAATCCTTATATCTACAAGCTTGTCGGTATCAAAAGAATAGGAATGTGGAATATGTAAACAATGAGCAGTAAAGAAAAGCTAGAGAACCTGAATCAGGAAATATAAAAGGAGAAAGGAAACCACCTAGGGTCATGTGAAATATGGTGGAGAGGAAAACTCAAAGTCATGAGTGATGAAGTGAGAATGGTACATTCAGAAGAAAAGAAATGGGGAGTAGCAGTAATGCTACACAAGGAAGATGCTGACTCTGTGAGTGACAGGAATGTAAGTAAGATTGGCTGTGCTAGCAAAACTAAAAGGGCAGCCAGTGAACATTATCATCATTCAAGTAAAAATATCCACAAGTGAACATCCAGATAATGTTGATGAATTGTATGATAGAATTGATGAGCTAATCAAACAAGAGAGTGGAAAGAGCTACTTGATCACTGGGAGCTTGGAACAGTATTGTTAGAGAAGGAAAAGGTTACATAAGCATATCGACTTGAATAAATAAATTAACAAGGCCCAGAACTGGGAGATGTTTGGAGAAGAACTAGACTCATGATAACAAATACATGGTTTAGCCATCATAAATAGAAGACGATACACATGGAAAATGTTTGGTGATATAGAAAGATTTCAACTGGACTAATAAATGGTGGGACAAAGATGCAGAAATAGTGTTAGCACCTCAAAAGTTCAACCAGGAGCTGGTGCAGACTGTGATTCTGGTGAAAATGGAAACAGTACTCCAACTGAAGAAGATCCAAGGTGGAATACACAAAAAACGATGGGAAGCTAGAGAGGCTGAAAGAAGTAAATGAAGAATTTGTAAATGAAGTAGGAAGCACTGTCTAAAAAAATATACCACCAACACAATGAGTAATGGAAACAGATCTATCAAGGCAGGAGGGTCAGATAGGATAGGGTTTTTAAGAGGAAAAAGGAACAGAAAATCATGGGTTTTGACTGCAATGTTGTAAAGGATGGAAGAACGGATAAAATAAAACAATATTAATACTGAAGAAGGCAAGCTGAAATACAGACACTTGAATAATAGGTTAAGAAGAGAAACTAAAAAGGCACAAGAACAGAGGTTAAAAGAGCAGTGTGATATACTCTAAAAATTGGATCGAATATGACAGAATTGAAGATTGCAAAAGCAAAGGAGGTTAGTGGCATCCTGCATAAAAGGACTGAAAACAACAGCAATGTAGAATAAGGAGAGTGTTTCATTAGCACACCTTGATGAAATAAGAATATTGGAGAACTATTTGCAAAATATGAAAAACATGCAATGACTGAACGAAAAGAAGAGAATAACGTCGGAATTGTTTTCATTGGACCAGGCATCTAAGAGTGAGATAAGAGCACCAATCAATTAGACAAAAGCTGGAAAAGTGGTTGGAGTAGAAGAAATACCTGCAGAGTTGATTAAAAACATGAGAAACAACAAAAGATCAATGTTTACTAAGCTATGCAAAGATATTTGCTTCACAGCAGAACGGCCAGACGACTTCACGCAGACAATAATGATCACCCTAGGTCAAAGGCATCCTGATGTTCTGATTGTGTACAATTAGTCTAATTGTCCATCCATTGAAGGTTGTGTTGTAACTGTAGCAAGGATAGTGGATGGTAAGGTGCAGAACTACAGCGCAGATGACCAGTTTGGATTCCAGGAAGGAAGGGGAATGAGAGAATTACAAGATTGATGAGTAAACGCAATATAGAGTTTGCACGTGAAGTACATTTCTGTTTTGTGGGCTACAAAATATAATTTGATCGAGTTGACTGGATTAAACTATTGACCGTGCTGAAGGACATTGGAATAGACTGGAGAGATAGAAAACTCATGGGAAATCTGTACATGGGACAAACAGAAATAGTGAGCGTCGTCAACAGAGAATGGGAACCACAGGGAATGGGAACCACATCTAATTGGAAGAGGAGCTTGACAAGCAAGTGCTGTTCATTACCAGTCGTCTTCAATGCCGATGCAGAAGCACTGATTAAATAAATGTTTGAAGGCAGAGAATCTGGTGTTAAGATTGGGTTGATAACAACAATTAGATGTGCAGATAACAAAGCACTTGTAGAAAGCACAGAAGAAGAATTAGAAGAACTAGTAGATGGACTAGTAACACGAACTAGGCATGAACTTTGGAATGAAAGTGAATATTGGCAAAACTAAAGTGAAAAAAATATTTTACAAGAAAGAAAAGAACTGAAATAGGTACAAAAATTCAATTATTTAGGAAGCACAATATCTACAGCTGGAAGATGCAACAATGAAAGTAGAACAAGAAGAGCAGTGGGAAGGACTGTATTTAGATGCTGCTAATTGGAAAGCGCAATAAACAACTCAAGAACCGACTTGTGAAGGATTTGATCTGGATTGTTTTGTACGGATGTCAAACTTGGACCTTACGGAAAGAGGAGCCCAACTTGCTCAACAGCTTTGAAATGTGGGTTTGGAGGAAGTTGGAAAGGATCAGCCAGACAGGAAAAGTAACGAATACTGAAATGAAAATGAAAATCGCTTATTGTCACGAGTAGGCTTCAATGAAGTTACTGTGAAAAGCCCCTAGTCGCCACATTCCGGCGCCTGTCTGGGGAGGCTGGTACGGGAATCGAACCATGCTGCTGGCCTGCCTTGGTGTGCTTTACAAGCCAGCGATTTAGCCCAGTGTGCTAAACCAGCCCCTATAAATTGCTTATTGTCACGAGTAGGCTTCAATGAAGTTACTGTGAAAAGCCCCTAGTCGCCACATTCCGGCGCCTGTCCGGGGAGGCTGGTACGGGAATCGAACCATGCTGCTGGCCTGCCTTGGTCTGCTTTAAAAGCCAGCGATTTAGCCCAGTGTGCTAAACCAGCCCCTATAAATTGCTTGTCACGAGTAGGCTTCAATGAAGCTACTGTGAAAAGCCCCTAGTCGCCACATTCCGGCACCTGTTCAGGGAGTCTGTTACGGGAATCGAACCGTGCTGCTGGCCTGCTTTCAAAGCCAGCGATTTAGCCCAGTGTGCTAAACAGCCCTATCTGCAGTGCTGTGGACAAAAAAAAACATTTGCTGAATGTTATTAGGAAAAGGCAGAGAGACTGGGTAGGACACATTTCAAGAGTGAACGGACTAGTGAGAGACAATATGGAGGGACGATTTCAAGGAAAAAGAGGAGGGAGGAAGAAAATATCAATACTGGAAATTGAAAATTGAAGGAAATTATTGGAAAAAGAAAAGACTGACACAGGACAGAGAGATAAGACTAATGAGCCAAGGATCTGCCTTCAGGCAGTACCCACATAATGATCATGTACAGAGCCCAACAAATAACAGAAATAATGGTTTGCAAAATGGATGCTACCGAATCGTTTGTGGTAGACAAGAAATTGATTTTCAGTTTTCACTCCAACTCAGAATGCTTCATTCAGTCCTTAGACAAGCGTAGGATTTCTGTGATCAAAGAAATCTGGCAGAATTCTCCGTCGGCCGACGCTGGAGTCAGGAAATTAGATCAGGCGGAGAATCCGCAGAAGCTTGAGGCTGGTGCCAGGCGCTCGACCGAATGCCATGCTCCGGTGCCTCAACAGCGGCGTGAATGCATTCTACGCAGCATGTACAGTAAACGGCATTGGCATATCATTAACGGCCCCGTCCTGGGATTCTCCACGGCTCCCGCAATGCTCTTCCTCCGGCAGGAGGACTTACCGATGGCAAAGTTCACTCGTGGTTTTAAAAATTGGGAAACAGGCACTGTGGCTGCTGGAGGAGAGAGGTCATGTACCCAAAGGCACAACTGTGGGCTGTCGATCCTGTCGCTGGCATGGCTGGGTGGTGGTTTGGGGGGGGGGGGGGGGTAGGGGGTGTCTGACAGGGCCGGAGAGAAGTGGGGGTCACCAGGTGATGGGCCATGGCGTTGCGCTGGTCTCCTGGACTGGGGTATCCAGCCACAGACCGCCACTGCCGCGGCGTGCAAGGTAGCCACCTTGCTGCACATCCCACTGACCGCCTACCATGATCCGTGGTTGCGTAGAGTGACACCGGCTGTATTGGTGTTCCCACCCCACCCCCAATCCTGCCCTCTACCTCATTAACTCGCCTCACTAACCCCTCCCTCCAGCCCACTAACACCCACCCTACCCCCAAACCCTCCCTCCACCTCAGCTCTTCCCACCCCCTCTCTCCACCCCAACCCTTCCCTCCAGCCACGGAACCCTCACCCACAACTGGGCGCCACGTGTCGGCAGGACATCACGTGGCCCACTCAAGGGCAATGCCCATGGTAACCACGACAGAAGAGCCCGGACGGGAGCCACAGAGCATGGATAGCACCAGTTACCAGTACCACCGCCAGCAGGGACAGGGTGCTGGGGCCAGAAGGCCCCGCTCTGCTGGGCACCAACAGGGCTAGTGGTGCGGTGTGGAGAACAGAGTGCCAGGAGAACGGCCGGGGGTGGGTGTGGGGATGGGAGAAGAGCAAGGGGCACCTGCAGGAGCAGAGGTTGCTGTGCAGGCCTGGGCCACCATGTAGCCCGTTGAACCTGGTTGGGCACCAGGATATGCACCATGCTAACATGTCTCTCGTTCACCCCCTGCAGACAATGGATTTTGGAATCCAACCAGGAATGGTTGCCATCACACTGGCCTTTACAGCCCTGGGGAACAGCGCCGGCCCTAGGGTTGCTGGCGCCCCGGGCAAGCTGAACTTCGGCGCCCTTGGGGGGGGGCGGGGCCGAGGCCGAGGGGGGCCGCGGCGGGGGGGGGGCCGAGAGGGGGGGGCGGGGCCGAGGGGGCGCGGACCCGAGGGGGGGAGCAGACCCGAGGGCGGGGGCGGGGGCGGGAACCGGGACCCGAGGGGGGGGGGGCGGGGCGGGCGGACCCGAGGGGGGGGCGGGGCGGGCGGACCCGAGGGGGGGGGGCGGGGCGGGCGGACCCGAGGGGGGAGGCGGGGCGGGTGGACCCGAGGGGGGGGCGGGGCGGGCGGACCCGAGGGGCGGGGCGGGCGGACCCGAGGGGGGGGGCGGGGCGGGCGGACCCGGGGGGGGGGGGGGGGGGGGGGGGGGGGGGGGGGGGGGGGGGGGGGGGGCGGGGACGGACCCGAGGCGGGGCGGGCGAGCGGACCGAGCGGGCCGAGCGGGCGCCGGCCCAACTGCGCATGCGCGGGACCCGAGTCTGGCGCCCCCTAGCACATGGCGCCCCGGGCAACAGCCCGAGTTGCCGGTGCCTTGAGCCGGCCCTGCTGGGGAAGGTACTGAGACTGCACGAGCAGAACCTGCTCAGGTAGGATCCTGTAGCAGCGGAGCCTGCCACAGAAGGAACAGGAGCCAGCCGATGAGAATGGAAAGCCGGTTGCCCAACAGGTCGAGAAGGTGGGAAGAGGCACCACATTAGGCCTCGTGTGTACTGGCAGCGCCTGTGATTCAAGGATCTGGTGGATCGGGTATGTCATCCATGGCTCCGGCTGAGCAGGGGGACCGTGTGGCATATCTGCCGGATCATGGCGCACCTGGAACTGCAGGGGTTTAGAGAGGGACACTCACTCCCGGTGGCCGTCAATGTGATGGTCGCCCTGAAATTCACCACGGGTTCCATCCAGGTGCCAAGAGTTACATGTCTGGGATCTCGCAGGCCCCAGTGCACAGGTGCATCCACGCTGTCACTGAAACTCTGTATGTCCACTTGGCACTGTTGTGTTCTGCTGCTTCGGATAACACAGGCTGCTACTTGATGCAGTCTTAACTAAAGGATGCTCCAGACACTGAAATGAGTTCAACATGTTTATCGAACTATTTTTTGTCGCGAGGAATTAAGGGCTACGGGGAGAATGCTGGTAGGTGGAGTTGAAATGCCCATCAGCCATGATTGAATGGCGGAGTGGACTCGATGGGCCGAATGGCCTTACTTCCACTCCTATGTCTTATGGTCTTATGGTCTTATTAACACAGTTCTCAAATGAGTTTGACTCTCTGCTAATCTAATTGTAGTAACTCAGTCTAACTGTACCAGCTTGCTCTAAGCCACGTGCTGGGGTGTGATGCTGCTGATCAACCCTGTCTAACTCTCTAGATGTCTGTCTGTGGAAAGAGGCAGGGTGTGACTGCCTCATCCCTTTTATAGTGTTTATGTCATGCCCACTTGTGGTGATGCCACCTCTGAGTGTCTTGACTGCCCATTGGTTGTGTCCTATTCTGAGTGTTCATTGGTTGCATGTTTGCATATCATGACAGGTACAATATGTAAGGTTCAAGCCCATCAGGATGCCGGGCAGCAGGGTTTTTAACCATCCGCAGGATGCCCCAGCTTCATGGGGTGATCGGGGGGACGCATGGCCCCCTTTAAGCACTGGCGCATGAGGGGCTGGTCTTCAGAAAACAAAACGGGTTCTACTCCATGCATGTGCAGCTGGTGTGTGACCACGAGATGCAAATCTTGCACGCCTGCTTCCGATACCTGGCCTGTGTGCACGATGTCTACATCCTGGCACACTCGGCGGTCCTGACACCTTCAAAGTGCTCCCCTGGCTGATGGGTTGGCTCATGAGCGACAGAGGTTATCCGCTGCAGTCATGGCTGGTGACGCCTATCTGGAGGCCACAGACCAACGCAGAGATCCACTACAACAATGCACATGCTGCCAGCAGGGCAGTGATTGAACGGTCCATTGGCATCCTGAAGATGCATTTCAGGTGCATGGACAACGCTGGAGGGACACGCCAGGATAGCGCTAGGAGAGACGCCCTCATCGTGATGGCCTGCTGCGTCCTCCACAATATCGTGCAGCAAAGTGGCGACATGCTGGAGGAGGGGGAATAACGCAAGGCCTCGTCCACTGAGGAGGATGCAGGGGCGGGCCAGATTGGGCTGGGCAGCGGGCCCGGTCAGCCACAGGAAGCTGCATAATGTGTGCGCCAGAGCTAGCGCATATTGCACGCTCTAATCACCTCCAGGTTTGCCAACTAGGGTGCCTGGCCAACTGCGGTACGAACATCCCATCCCACCTCTATGTTATACCGTCAATTCACTATGAGACCGTGAGAACGAGTGAATATAAGGCTTTATTATCCAGGAACTCGCCTGCCAGTGTCTGCTGTACAAATGAGTGCCACCCACAGGTGGCCGGTCTATATGTCGCCCCGGGGAGGGCGGAGCTAGAGGTGGAGCCCACCGGGGTTCTAGTACAAGGTCATAGGTTACAGCACTATACAGACAGTTCATACTTAGGTGAATACATTCACCACATTCACACCCTGCTAAAAAAAATCAAGTCCAGCGGGGGTGACGTGGGGTCATCAAATATTCAGTCTGTCTGGAGGCCGGATCGTTCTTTTGGACCTCCCCAGCTCTGGCGATGTGGCGAACACGGTTGTTGTAGGTGGTGACTCTGGGGGCGTGGTGTCTGGAGCTTGAGCTTCAGTCCGGCGTGTCGGAGATGGTTGAGGGGTGGGGGTAGGCAAGGGGGAGGTGGGTGGCGGCAGTGGCGTGCAGAGGTCTGGTGATGCCCGGGGCAAATCTTGATTGTATGCCCCAAAGACTCAAGTATAAGGCCTAATATACTGAGAAATATTATGAGAAAGGAAAACATTTTGAATATATAAACACAGATGAAACATGAAATAAACGCTTTATTCGATTTTAATATAAATCAATCAAATTTATTAAGTTCTTTTCCCCAAATGATACCTCCTGTCACAAAACACCTGAACTACTTCACTTTTTACATCAGCTGTGAGAAATTCTTTTTCAATGCTTATTAAAGCCAGGTTGGTCAGTCGCTCCTGTGACATAGAAGACCTCAGATATGTTTTTATTAATTTCAGTTTTGAAAATGACCTTTCACAGCTTGCGACTGAAAATGCGATTGTAAGCAGTAATCTGTATGAAACACACAGCGTCGGAAAGACATCCCTCCCATACTGCAGTAAAGAGTCCAGAGCATCTTTAGGATCAGGGGGAACTCTATTCCCTCCAGCTCGAAAGAGCATCACAAAATCAATAATTTTGTCATATAACTGAATTGCAACCACATCATTGTCATAATAATTTGCAAAGTCTGAACATTCCTTTTTTAATTTCTCTCTTTCTTGTTCATCTTCAATCACTCCTGAATTCAAGTTCAGAAGAAAAGAAAATCGGTCACTGAGTCTTTGAAGACGGACACTGCAGTCTTCAATTTCAGTTTTTAATCTGTTCACAATCTCTACCATTACTCTATTCATTTCTTCTTGTGCCGTCAGTCCACTATCTCTTGCTGACTCTCCAGGCATTATTCTTCTTCTCCTTGTTCGTGCAATTGGTATTCCCCAATTTTGACAATATTCATTGGCTAAATCTATTGCATTGTGGATAATTTCGTCATTCTTCAAATTCAAGATATGAATAAGTCCTCTCAAATCACAAGAAGCTTTATGGAACCCCATTTTCGGATCCTGCAAACGTTTTGAGACTTTATCCACTGATGATAAAACTGAGTACCAAAAGTTTAATAAAGCTATAAACGGGAACTGTTGAATAGAGTTCAGTAGCGATCCTGCATCAGATTTAGTTTCCCTTGAAAATTCTCCTTCCAGCAGGTGTTGAAGGCTTGCAATAACGTTGTCACACTCTTCGTGGATTACTTGCACAGCATCATGGCTGGAACTCTATCTTGTGTCACACTGTCTTTTCACAGTCCGAGTGACAAATGATTTTAACACTTCCCAACGAGAAGTAGATGAAGAAAAAAAAGTAAAGAGTTTTTCTAGAATGCCAAAAAATTTAACAACAACAGGTTGCACCTCACTTGCATGGACACAGGACAAATTGAGGCTGTGGTTCTCGCAGTTCACAAACACAGCTTTTGGGTTAACTTCAAGAATTTTTTGTTGAACACCTCCTCTCACTCCAGCCATAACTGCTGCGTTATCATATGCTTGACCACGACAGTCATTCATGGAAATTTTGTCTTCTTCCAATTTTTCCTGAATTTTATTTACCAGGCTGACTGCATCTTTCTTGTTGACTTGAAAAAATCCCAGAAATGTCTCCTTTATTTCTACTTTTCTGTTTTCATCAATATGAACGTAACGCAGAATTTCAGAAACCTGATCTTCATGGGCAATATCTGGAGTTGAATCCAGCATTATGCTAAAATATTTTGCGTCCTTAATTTCGGAAATTATATTTTTCTTGACAGTTTCACCAAGAAGATTGATTATTTCGTTTTGAATTCTGTTGGACAAGTAGGTGACACTTTTTGGTTTCTCTTTCCCTCTCTGCAAGTGTTTTGCTAAGATGTCATCATATTTGGCCAAAAGTCTGATTGTTGCTAGAAAGTTTCCTGTATTTTCACTGACTGTCTCCCCTGGCTCTGATAACCCAGATATTCCTTCTCCTCGATGTCCACGATAGGCCAGATTCTGTTTTGCCAGAAAGGATATAACCTCGACAATCCGTTCAGTTATAGCTTTCCATCTTTTCTTTTCAGCAGACATTTGCTGTTGAAGTTCAGCATCTATCGTAGTTGAATGATGGAGTCGAACTACAAGGTTCAGGTATTCCCTCATGTGAGCTCTATGAGAAGGGCTTTTTTCATGGTCAGGTATTGTTGGATTTAATTTTCTCCAAGTGGAGAAACCGTCTTCCTTTCCAAAGTTTGACACAGACGACAAATGCTCCTTTGAAAACAAAAAGCAAACAAAACAGTAGCATGCTTTCCGATATGGAGAGTATAACAACCATTTTCTCTCCACAATTTCTCCGTTTGTGGAAACTTTATCAAACCACTGTTTGGAAAATGATCTCCCATCCTTCTCAGCAAATGGACCACTTTTATCCTGATATCTTTCAGGGCCATGTTGTAATATTGTCATCTTCAAATGATCTGGAATCGATTTCTTCAAACAGCCAAAATCGCTTCTTTGCAAAAATATGCAAAAATCTTCTTTATTTTCTTCACATGGATCATCATCCTGACAACGAGACTGAGGAGAGAGAGTATTATGTTCTGACCGAGCTGAATCCGTATCAGAAAAATCCTTCTCTGCACCCACATCATCTTTTACTTCTCCAGGTTCTCCTACTTCTTTACTTCTTTTTATCCATGCATCTAATGCCCCTCTTTGATGGGACTCTTCTTCGACTCTGGCCCTCTTTTTTTTCCTGTTCTGTGCTCCACTCGGTTGTACACGAAATACTCGTAACATTTCATTTTCTATCTCAAAAACCGTAAGACGCATGAGAAAATGGGAAGAAAATGGTAAACAATCGGTCAGTTGCAGACGGATAAACCATATTTCATTTCTTTGTTCCTTCGTATCAAATTATTTCACACTGATTCTCCACTGATAATTTTGTGCAATTTATATCATAGACTTGCAAATTAGTGGTATCTGTATTCGAATATTAGCATGTTAAGGAATAAATGTCTCCTATTCCGAGATTAAATGCCATAGCAGTCCTCTGATCATCCAGGCTTCACTCTTACTACATCCCACGTAAATATTTCATTAAATATCGCCAAAAAACCTATAAAAACCGTAGTTACACCTGTTCTAGAGCTATTCACTGACATGAGTAGGTAAAAGAACTAATCTAGATGCACAAAAAGCTGAAGAAAAGACGAGTTATGACTCGAGGAAATGCAGGAACGAACAGCCATGTCTGCTTGTTGCTTTTGATGGTTGCACCACGTACATCATCCGCATGCGTGTGGGGGGATGGGGAGAAGGACCATTTTCTCTAGACAGAAAGGGTACACCATGTTAAAGGAATAAAGGGCTAACAACTGCCTCTGCAGTGTGGTGAGCCTCCAAAAATTGATTTATCACCGCTGAAATTTTAAAATTACTATCTTATTTCCTTCTCTGGGGCAGCACGGTGGCCTAGTGGTTAGCACAACCGCCTCACGGAACTGAGGTCCCAGGTTCGATCCCGGCTCTGGGTCAATGTCCGTGTGGAGTTTGCACATTCTCCCCGTGTCTGCGTTGGTTTCGCCCCCACAACCCAAAAAATGTGCAGAGTAGGTGGATTGGCCACGCTAAATTGCCCCTTAATTGAAAAAAATAATTGGGTAATCTAACTTTTTTTTAAAAATTAAAATTTTTTTTTTTCCTTCTCTGATTGGATGCCCCCATCCAATGGATGCCCGGGGCCAATGCACCGTCAGCCCCCCCCCTCTGCACGCCACTGGGTGGCGGCAGTGCGGGCGCGAGACAATACAGGAAACCAAGGGGGGCATAGGGGGCGCTGGGGGTGGCGGTAGGCAGTGGGGAGGGGGGCATGTTGGCGTGAGAAGCACCTGGTGCCATGTCCCGTAGGGAGACCAAATCTTGCCGTCCATCCTGGTGCACGACATAGGCGTACTGGGGGTTGGCGTGCAGCAGCTGGACCCTCTTGACCAGTGGGTCAGTCTTATGGCTCCTCGTATGCTTCCGGAGAAGGACAGGTCCCGGAGTTGTCAGCCAGGATGGAAGTGAGACCCCGGAGATGGACTTCCTAGGGAAGACAAACGGTCGTGAGGGTTCTCGTTCATGGCTGTGCAGAGAAGTGATCTAATGGAGTGGAGGGTGTCGGGGAAGACCTCCTGCCAGCGGGGGATCGAGAGATTTCCAAACTGGAGGGCCAGAAGGACGGCCTTCCATATCGTCACGTTCTCCCTCTCCACCTGCCAATTTCCCTGCGGGTTGTAGCTCGTAGTCCTGCTCAAGGCGATGCCCTTACGAATAAGGACAGGTCCCGGAGTTGTCAGCCAGGATGGAAGCGAGACCCTGGAGATGGACTTCCTAGGGAAGACAAACGACAAACAAACAGTCGTGAGGGGTCTCGTTCGTGGCTGTGCAGAGAAGTGATCTAATGGAGTGGAGGGTGTCGGGGAGGCAGCTCATCGCTCATGAACGATGTGCCCTGGTCACTGGACGTACGCAGGGAAACCAAACAGTGTGAAGGTGCTGTGCAGTGCCTTTATAACCGTGGCCGAGGTCATGTTGGGGCAGGGGACAGCGAAGGGGAAGCGGGAGTACTCATCAACAACGGTTAGGAAGTACACATTATGGTTGATGGAGGGAAGGGGCCCTTTGAAGTCAATACTGAGGTGCTCACTCCCCGCGAAGGGGGTGAGTGACAGGGTGCTCTCGGGGGTCTGGGTCGGGGAGGGGAAGATATCCGATATCTACAAGCTTATGCAGGAGGTGGAAGAGGCGTCAGTAGAGGAGCTGAAAACGAAGTGGGAGGGGGAACTGGGGGAACAGATCGAAGACGGGACATGGGCTGATGCCCTGGAGAGGGTAAATTCTTCCTCCTCGTGTGCGCAGCTTAGCCTCATCCAATTCAAGGTGCTGCATAGGGCCCACATGACTGGGACGAGGATGAGTAGGTTCTTTGGGGTGAAGATAGGTGTGCCAGGTGCTCGGGGAGTCCAGCGAACCATGCCCATATGTTCTGGGCATGCCCGGCATTGGAGGAGTTCTGGAAGGGGGTGGCGAGGACGGTGTCAAGGGTGGTGGGATCCAGGGTCAAGCCAGGATGGGGACTCGCGATCTTTGGGGTTGGGGTAGAGCCGGGAGTGCAGGAGGCGAAAGAGGCCGGTGTGCTGGCCTTTGCGTCCCTAGTAGCCCGGCGAAGGATTTTGCTACAGTGGAAAGACGCGAGGCCCCCAAGCGTGGAGACCTGGATCAATGACATGGCAGGCTTCATTAAGCTTGAGAAGGTTAAATTCGCCCTGAGAGGATCGGTGCAAGGGTTCTTTAAACGGTGGCAACCTTTCCTCGACTTTCTGGCTCAACGATAGGGTACTGGGACAGTAGCAGCAGCAACCCGGGGGGGAGGGGGGGAGACGTTGATTATGTTGGCTTATTTTATTTAAATTTGATTTATCTAATTTTAATTTATGGTTAAGTTCTCTTGTTTGGGGGGGGGGGGGGTGGGGGAATGTGATACATGTGATGTTACGGTATGGGGGGAATTGTGGGTGTTATGGGGCTGTTAGTTGCATGTTACTGCTTTTGGCTATACTTGTTATATTTTCTGTAAAAAATTCCAATAAAAATTATTTAAAAAAAAAAAAATACTGAGGTGCTCAAAGTGCCGGGAGGCCTTTACCAGGTGGGCCTTGTCTGGCCAGTAGAAGTGCGGTTTGCACTCCGCACAGACTTGGCAGGCCCTGGTCATGGCCTTGACCTCCTCAGTGGAATAGGGCAGATTGTGGGCCTTAATGAAGTGGGTGAGCCGGGGTGGCAGAGGTTATCGTGGATAGCCCGAAGTCGGCTATCTTGCACGCTGGCGCATGTGCTGCGGGACAGGGCATCTGGGGGCTCATTGAGCTTCCCAGGACGATACTTGATATCGTAATTGTAGGTGGAGAGTTCGATCCTCCACCTCAAGATTTTGTCATTCTTAATTTTGCCCTGTTGTGCGTTGTCAAACATAAAGGCAACTACCGCTGGTCGGTGACGAGGGTGAACCTCCTACCGGCTAGGTAGTGCCTCCAGTGCCGCAAGGCTTCCACTATGGCTTGTGCTTCCTTCTCGACCGAGGCGTTTCGGACCTCAGAAGCCTGGAGGTTTCTAGAGAAGAATGCTACTGGCCTGCCCGCCTGGTTGAGGGTAGCGGCCAGGGCGATGTCTGACGCATCGCTCTCTACCTGAAAGGGGACAGACTCGTCCACCGTGTGTATTGCAGCCTTAGTGATGTCGGCCTTGATGCGCTGAAGGCCGAGTGGGCCTCAGCCGTCAGGGGAAATGTTGTGATTGTAATAAGTGGGCGGGCTTTGTCCGCATAGTTGGGGACCCACTGGGCATAGTAGGAGAACAGCCCCAGGCTCGTTTGAGGGCCTTGAGGCTGTGGGGAGGGGTAAGTTCCGTGAGAGGGCGCAAATGGTCGGGGTCGGGCCCTAAGACTCCGTTCACCACGACGTAACCGAGGATGGATAGTCGGGTAGTGCGGAAAATGCATTTCTCTTTGTTTTATATGAAGTTGAGGGAATGGGCGGCCTGGAGGTACGTCTGAAGGTTGGCGTCATGGTCCTGCTGATCATGGCCATAGATGGTAACATTGTTCAAGTACGGATATGTAGCCCGCAACCCGTACTGGTCCACCATTCATTCCATCGTTCTCTGAAAAACCGAAACCCCGTTAGTGACGCCGAAAGGGACCCTGAGGAAGTTGAAGAGCTGGCCGGCTGCTTCGAAGGCAGTGTAATGGCCCTCTTCCGGGCGGATCGGGAGCTGGTGGTAGGCCGACTTCAGATCGACCATTGAGAACACCCGGTACTGTGCGATCTGGTTGACCATCTCCGCTATGCGGAGGAGGGGGTATGCATCCAATTGCGTGAACCGGTTAATGGTCTGTCTGTAGTCCACAACCATCCGATTCTTTTCCCCGTTCCGGACGACCACCACTTGTGCTCTCCAGGGACTGTTGCTGGCCTCGATGATCCCTTCCCTCAACAGTCGCTGGACCTCCGACTTGATAAAAGTCATGTCTTGGGAACTGTACCGCCTGCTCCTGGTGGCAACGGACTTACAGTCGGGAGTGAGGTTCGCAAAGAGTGAAGGGGGAGGGTCGCGAGGCTGCATACCATGAGGGGGGTAAGGGTCCGCGAACTGTAGGGTCAGGCTTCGGTGACTGCATTGGAAGTCTAATCCAAGCAGTCGGGGGATGCAGAAGTGAGGGAGGACATACAGCTTAAAACGAGTGTACTCTGTGCCCTGCATCGCGAGGTTAGCGATACAGTACTCCCGGATCTGGACCGAATGGGATCCGGAGGCAAGGAAGATTGTTTGGGATGCGGGGTATATGTGAAGGGAGCAGCGCCTTACCGTGTCAGGGTGAACAAAGCTCTCCATGCTCCTGGAGTCGAAAACACAGGGGGCCTCGTGCCCGTTGACCCTGACGACCATCATGGAATTTTTCAGGTGCTTTGGCTGCGACTGGTCGAGGGTGACTGCGCCAAGCTGTGGGTAGCCTGGGTGGTCGGCGGTATCACAAAATGGCGGCCCCCATGACTCGCACATGTCGGGCTGGGTCGAAGATGGTGACCAAGATGGCCGCCCCCATCGGTCGCATGTGTAGGCCGGTGTCAGAGCCGGCGGCCAAGAAGGCAGTCCCCATGAGTCACACGTGTTGCTCGGTGTTGGAGCCAGCAGCCTAGATAGCGCCCCCCACGAGTCGCACGCGGCTGATGAAACGTCTGAAGGGGGCGTTCCCGGCTGGCACGCAGCCACTTTGCGGGGTCTGCAGGCCTGTGAGTCTATGGGTCGGGCCTGGTGAGTTTTTGATTTCTGGGCTTTAGGTCGGCCCAGACAGACTCTGGCGAAGTGTCCCTTTTTGCCACAGTCGCTACACGTCGCTGTGTGGGCTGGGCAACACTGCCGGGGGTGTTGACCCTGGCTGCAGAAGTAGCACTGCGGTTCCCCGGTCTGGACGGGCAGCCGCGCGGCACAGGCCTGTGACGTAGTCGGGTCCGATGGGGGCCGCGACGATGGTGTCCACGAGGGGTTCGCCGGATCCGCGGGGAATGTACTGAGGCTCTGGTAGTCCACCTCTAACGAGATGGCTAGTTTTACCATGTTCCGCAGGTCAGTGGTCCTGTTTTCCAGCAGGCACTGCCTGATATAGTTCGATCGGACCCCAGCCATGTAGGTGTCTTGGATCTGTAGTTTCATGTGCTCCTCTGCCATCACATCCCAATAGTTGCAGTTCCTTTCGAGTAGGGTCAGATTTTCCAGATACTCGTCCAGCGATTCCCTGGCGTGTTGACGGCGAGTAGTGAGGAAGTGTCACGCGAAAACCTCATTTATGGGCTTCACGGAATGCGCCTTGAGGGTCGTGACTGCCGCCTCGTACGGGGCAGCTTTCTCTATCATCACGGAGATTCGATGGCTCACCCGAGCGTGGAGGAGTCGCAGCTTGAGGGTTTCAGGGGGAGGTGTTGCGGAGGAGTCAAGGTAGGCCTCGAAACAGCAAAGCCAATGTTCGAAGATCTCCTTGGCCTCTGTCGCTCGCGCGTCGAGATCGAGTTTATCTGGCTTTAGAGGGGCTTCCATCCTCCCCGTACCAGCCTCCCCGGACAGGCGCCGGAATGTGGCGACTAGGGGCTTTTCACAGTAACTTCATTGAAGCCTACTCGTGACAATAAAGCAATTTTCATTTTCATGGTGCTGTCGCTGGATAATAAATTGTTATACCGTCAATTCACTATGAGACCGTGAGAACGAATGAATATAAGGCTTTATTATCCAGGAACTCGCCTGTCAGTGTCTGCTGTACAAATGAGTGCCACCCACAGGTGGCCGGTCTATATATCGCCCCGGGGAGGGCGGAGCCAGAGGCGAAGCCCACCAGGGTTCCAGTACAAGGTCATAGGTCACAGCACTATACAGACAGTTCATACTTAGGTGAATACATTCACCACACCCTACAACTCCCCTACCCCCAGACAAATACCCCCTCCCATGGCCACCCTCACTGCACAAGCCCATCTCCATACCTGCAACCCTCTCCATGATTCTTACCTGCCTCACTGCGGGGTGTGGGTCCTGGGTTTGCAGTATCACAGGTCTGGTTCATGAGATGGCGGATGATGACAATCCGCTCTACAGTGAGCTCTGGTTCCAATGTCTGACTCCTGACAACGGTTGCACTTTCCACCATCCTCCAGGGTGATTCCTGCATGGGAGCTGGCCATTCCATCACACGGTCCCACCAAACCCTTGGGGTGACGGAGGTGGGAATAGGGTGAGGCGTGGCTGGGGAGGGTGTTTGGGTGGAGAGGAATGAGGGTGGGGCTGGGTACCTGGGCAGAGTGATGGCTCACTTGGGGGTCCTGGTCAGTGCCCGCCTCCAACGACCACCCAATCCCTCCTCAGCGTCCCCTCTGCCCAGCCCAGCCCACCCTCACACCCTTCTGAGAGAGCACCGAGGCAGGTTAAAAGATTTATGAATAAGTGGTTGTTGCAAACAGGTGAACATGTATCTACAGGTTTGTGCCCCAGCCCTTCCCAGAAGCCCGAGACCTCTCTGGACGGTAGCTAGTTCTTGGGGTAGGCCCACCATTCAACCGCCTCCCCCCCCCCCCCCCCCGGGAGGGTTGGAGATAGCTATGATGGAAAGTCTGTGCTCCGGTCTGTGGAGGGCTGGCGTTTAGGGTCTCTCGTCGCTGTCCGGTGCCGCCTCATCGCTGGATGTGTTCGAGGGCCAGAAAGGCCTGCCTCATCGCAGGCTGAGACGCAAGACATGACGCATGCTTGGATCGCAGGTTGGGCTGATGAGTTGGTGTGGAGGTGGTTTGGAGTGGTGTGGGGGTGGTTGTGCCACACGTGCCATTGGGACACCGGAACTCAGCGGTGTGTCATTTGGTTCCCCGATGCCGACCTCCACAACAACCCTTTCCCCGGGCCCACCGAACAGGTCCAGGGCCTGCGGCCCCTCACACTTGCATAACAACGGCCCCCCTCCAGTCCTTTCATTCTCCCTGCCGTTGAGTGCCGCCTTCTCTGGGCGGGAAGGGGCAGCTGGTGGTCTTTGTGAACAGGGCACCTGGCCGTGGTTGGTGATATGGGTGCTGGCATGTGGTGCAGAGTGGGGTACAAGCAGACTGCCGGAGGATTGGGTTGCGGGTTTGTGGGACGGGTTTGGTCCCAGGGACGTGATGCCGGCTACTCATCCTGTTCGCCCCAAGGAGGTTCTGCAGCCTTTTCCGGCACTGCTGGCCAGTCCTGGTGGTGGGACCCATGGTGTTGATGCCCTCTGCCACCTGCACCCAGGCCCGGTGGACGCCATTGGGTGGCAGCCTCCTTCCTACCCTGGGGAACAGGCTGTCCCTCCTCTCCTCCACGGCGGCTAGCAGGGTCTCGAGCTCTGCATCTGCGAACCACGGTGACGTTCTTCTGCCATTCTATTGGCTGGAATGAGAGTGTGTGGGGAGTGGAGTGCTTTTATGCGGCTGCAGATTGCCAGCCTCTCAAGTGCCAATCCCGACAGTGGCGAATCAGGCACCATTTTTCATGGTGCTAGCCCATTAAAGGATCCTGAATTGCTTCGAGGGCAGCACCACTCCATAATCGTAGAACATCACCAATTCAGTCCTGACATCATCACTTGGGTCTCTGAAACAGAGAATGCGGCCTGTTGCCTTTAAACTGTCATGATAAACCCCTTTAAGTTTCAATTAATGACAGCGAATACAATAATTAAATGTTAGTCAAATTTCCCCCTTATTCTTATTGTGCTAACTTCCAAACCCATGACTTCACACAGTGCTGGACACAGTGCTCTATCAAATTCAATTAGTATCAAGTTTGTCCCAAAATTGTTAATTTACACCCTCTTCGACTGCTGTGACTTTTTAATATATCGCAAGCATTCTCTGTCCAAGTTATCACCAGCATGCAACTAAGCAGACAAAAGATAAGAGACAGCAGGGTAATTTAACGGAGATGATTTAATTTAAAATGAAAAAACTCCTGGATGATGCCACAGTTCAGTGTCATTACTTAACCCTCATCATGAGTCACATGATCCCAAGACATAATCACATCACGGCCCGAATGACATCATCAGTCCCTGACAGCTGAATATCTATGATGCTCTCGCTTGTTCCCAGCTTATCATTTGGATGCTATAACTCCCTTAGGTCTCGAAAATTGGGTTTATGACGGGCACACACAGACTTGTGGGGTAAACTGCTGAACACTTCCTTGATGAGGGAATTAGCACGGGTGCAATCAATATTTACCAATATGCAGAGTAGTCAGATAATACCTTTAACTTGTGTGCAATGCTGATTTGGACCAGTGACGCCATTTTGGCTGCTCCAGCTTAAAGCTGTCTCTTAACCAGAGCTATTTCAAGGGATATTCAACTATTTACAGGTGAAGTAAATGTATGCTGGCTGTTGGCATCATTCTACAAGTGTTTGATGCTTTATATTGTGACTACAAGATGGAAAGTCCATAGGGGGTGGCATGGCCATTTTGTTGACTTCAAGGCTTTTGCCCAAACCAGTCGATCCCAGACTAGTAAATGCACTAGTGAGCATTTCCCTTGGAATGCAACATGACCTGGAGAAAAATGCACAGGCCACGCAGAGCAAGCTTCTGGAAGTGGAAGACAAAGGAGATGGGCCCTCAGCAGGAGGTTATTCTCAACAGGAAGCTATTCTCCGACCTGAACCTCATTGAGGAACAGTGTGTGAAACCTCTGCACTTTAGCAAGAATGTTCTCATTGAGATTATTCCAACCTCAGAACCGGGACAAAGACCTGTTTAACCAATAACTGTAAGTTACTGTAGTGATGAATATGAATGTCAGTTCATTCTAATAGCATTCAAAAAATACTAAATAATCAAGGGAAAAAAGGGGAGGGAGGGAGGGGAGGAAATAAATACTATACCTCCTACTAGATAAAAGGTACTAAGTTGACTACGGGGATAAAGTTGTTAAGTCCCTGGGATATTAAAGGAAGCCGCTACAAAGATGGTGGATGCATTCACTGGTCGTAATTCTTAAATTCTGAAAAAGTCCCAGAGGATTGGAAAACTCTTATTCAAAAAGGGAGGGAGAAAAAAAAGGTAACTGTAGACCAGCTTAACATCCGACATTGAGAAAATGTTAAAGTCCATTATAAAGGATGTAATAGCAGAGCATTTAGAAATATATGCATTAAGTCTATGTGGGTGAGTTGAAGCTTATGAATTTTAAGTATGTCATGATTGGTAGAGATTACTGGTGGGTGAATAATAGGGCTGTGATGAATTTGAATGGTGCCTGAAGCTAGTGGTTCAGTTGGTTCGATATGGCATTTAAAAATGTATTCACTGACCTTGAGCACTCCTGTGAGGTCATTGAACTTCTTACATAGAACAGTACAGCACAGAACAGGCCCTTCGGCCCTCAATGTTGTGCCGAGCCATGATCACCCTACTCAAACCCACTTATCCACCCTATACCCGTAACCCAACAAACCTCCCCCCCCCAACCTTACTTTTTTTTTTATTAGGACACTACGGGCAATTTAGCATGGCCAATCCACCTAACCCGCACATCTTTGGACTGTGGGAGGAAACCGGAGGACCCGGAGGAAACCCACGCACACAGGGGGAGGACGTGCAGACTGCACACAGACAGTGACCCAGCCGGGACGAGAAAGTTCTTGTGGGACTACATCTATGTGCTTGGGTGCAGCTATGTGCTCCCATTGCCTTTTAAGCATGTGACTGGAGAATCTCCCAGCCCCTTGAGGATATCTCTCCTGCATTCCATTTCCTCCGCCAAAGCCTCAGTGGTACACCGGAGGACAATGGAATCAATCCTCTACCTCCCGTGTTGTGCTATTCTTGAACTACCTTCAAGGTCAGTTCACTCCCTGTATATCTGCCTGCACCTGCTCCAGTCAAAAAGCAACTACCTTCAAGAGCTGGTTTTTACTGGTGCTAGATAGTTACAATTTTGTGCATACACTGCTGATGTGAGCAGCCAATGAACTGTATAGTTAGTGGTGGCTGCATGCAACATCAATTCAAATGAGCAGGCAGCTTGGAGGTGGCACGCTGCTTGCATTACATTGTACAGTCAGGAATGAATTGTGCATCATCGTCCCAGTGCCTACCTTTTAGGGCTATTCAAAGTAGCTTAGTTACTAGGTGCCTGATATAATCATGAATTGCTACTGTCTGCCATTTTAAGGAAGTCATTGATCTATTTACATGTGTTACAGTAGAGAAGGGAACAGAAATTCATATAAATATGTTAAACATTTATTCTCTCATTGTTACAATGTAATTTCAGGGTTGAGTCTTTAACAGTTTACTCACAAGTACAGGAATTTGGAGTGCAGCCTAATGAGAACTGTAAAATTAGACTGCAATAGATAAAATTATTTAATGACAGCTTTTAGACTCACTTGTTCACTTATTGTTCAATTAGCTATTCTATCTCCCCCCCCCCCCCCCCCCCCCCCGCCCCCCCGTGTTATATTTCTTTGGTAGCCGAGAAGATCCATCTAGTAGTAAATATCCAACAGCCTGTGATTCCAGAGGGACAGCTTGCCCAGTGGCATCATTCACAGGATATTCATTCACATTTAATCCTGTCCTTCGGTTACTTCCATCCCCAAGACCATTAATTTACAGTCTTCTGCCGACTACTAATATTTTTCAAAAGTTCTCTTTCATCCCATCACAACACTACCATTAAATGCTGCTATTCCCTTTACAAACATCTGAGCATTGAAAGCACCGCTGGTACACAGGATTTCAGAGGCAGGAATTGGAGGGATGTGATTGCAAAATTGAAGTGTGGCTCCGCACACGGATCCCACTCTTTGCTTTGTTGCACACTACAATGCTGGTCGCAGAAGATCATGTCCAGGCATCAAAGCACATACGAGTGCACGGTGCCAATTAGGGCAGAGTGGACCATATTGGCAGATTTCACAGTTGGAAATCCTTTCTGCCCATTTAAGATGGCCAAATGGCAGCACGGTGGCGCAGTGGGTTAGCCCTGTTGCCTCACAGCACCGAGGTCCCAGGTTCGGTCCCGGCCCTGGGTCACTGTCCGTGTGGAGTTTGCACATTCTCCCCGTGTTTGCGTGGGTTTCGCCCCCACAACCCAAAGATGTGCAGGCTAGGTGGATTGGCCACACTAAATTGCCCCTTAATTGGAAAAAAATTAATTGGGTACACTAAATTTGAAACAAAAATGGCCAAACTGTGTAATGTCCTACAGTCAGCCAATTGCCCTTGAACTAAGTAGCTTGGTGGTCCATTTTCTTTTTTTTTTTTAATTTAGCGTACCCAATTATTTTTTCCAATTAAGGGGCAAATTAGCGTGGCCAATCCGCCTATCCTGCACATCTTTTGGGTTGTGGGGGTGAAACCCACGCAGACACGGGGAGAATGTGCAAACTCCACACGGACAGTGACCCAGGGCCAGGATTCGAACCCTGATCCTCAGCGCCAATGCTAACCACTGTGCCACCGTGCTGCCCTGGTGGTCCATTTTCAGAGAGTATTTAAGAGTCAACCACATTGCTGTGGATCTAGAGTGATATGTAGGCCAGACCAGTTAAGCACGGCAGATTTCCTTTCCAAAAGGACATTAGTGAACCAGATGTGTTTTTACAACAATCGACACTAGTTTCATGGTCATTGCTAGACTTTTAATTCCAGATTTTTATTCTCTTCAAATTTCACCATTTGCTCTGGCAGGATTCAAACCCAGGAACATAGAGCATTATGCTCAGGCTCTGGTTTACTCGTCCAGTGAAAGTATCACCACGCATTACCTCGTCCAAGTCACAAACCATACTGACTTGGAACTATAACGTTGTTCCTTCATCACCACTGTATCAAAATTCTGAACCCCCCTGCAGTACGGTACTGAAGGTTTACCTCTAAGTCAGGGGTTGAGAGTTTTGAAGGGCCTGCCAACATGGGCTCAGTAAGGAGGAGTGGGCAGGGGAGGGGGGTGACTTCAAGGTGGGACATGTTTTTACGGCGGGGGGGGGGGGGGGGTGCCTCCTATGGGCCGAGGGGGCCAGCAAAATAAGATGCCCATCCTTGCACCCCACCCACTCATGCAGCTAATGTTGCTGGGCTTCCCATGTGGTAAAATACTAACAGCAGTGCAACAATAGCCCATTAGAGCCACTAATTGGTCAATGAAAGGCCTCAGTAGTCTCAGGGATGGTCAAGCAGCACCCAATGCCGCTCATGCCTGCTGTTGAATTTCAGACAGGTCGGGGGTAGGTGACATGAAAACTACCTGCTGAATTTTGCTTGTTGCCCAAATGGGCCAGCTGGACATCATAAAATCCGGCCCAAGGAGACCAGGACTATATGTATCCATGTTAGTGGCAAACATATTTAATGTGGAAGCTGGATCGTACTCTGGGAAGTGGCATGGAAACAGCAGAGTTGAATTTTAGTTTGGGATTATTTTCCATGCTGTTTACATAATCTGATTTACAACAGTTTCAATCTCAGTTTTGCTTGCTGTTTGAATCCAGCCCGTTTAGTCAATTTCATTCCCTAAACCAGATGTTCAGCCGGGTGAGATAGCCACCTATGCAATCCTCCCAAAGAAACAGATTGTTTGTATTTAGGTATGCGTCATATCATCTGTGATCTAGTCAGAAGTGATGATAATGATGACTGTTATAGAAACCTGAGCGTCCAACAAATCTGGGGGAACAAGTAGCTTTGGCAAGGATACATTTTTAAAAAATCGTTGAAGGTTTACTTCAGAGATGCTCCAAGCTAAAGAATATCACCTGTTCAGCCTTTGTGCACAAACATTGCAGTCACCTTCAGAAATCAACATTACTCCAGAAACAGCACAATGTATCCTAGCCACTGTTACTAGGCAAAGAATCACGAGTACAGCAACTCCAGATTTCCTTGGTTAGAACAAAATGATAAATACATTTATAAAGAATATATTTATGAATACATGTAGCACACGGAGGAAATCCTCCCCCAGTCATTTTTGGAGGGTGCATTGTAAAATGGCACAGATTAGCGAGTATCCAGGCGGCCTTTTCAGGACTCTGAGCCTCCTCAAAAATTGAGTTGGGAGAGCAAAGAGACAGCTGAGCAGAGCTGGCTCTCTGTAACCTTATCTGGTTTCCCGGGTAACATCTGCTGCAGCGGCAAATACAAATAGCTCACAGTTTTTTGCCTTTTGGAAGGAAACTGTATCCGGTGGATAACAGGTCCACGAGCTGACAGGCACTGAAGAAGTTGATCTATGAATCTCTCCATATTTTGCACTCAAAATTAATTGAAGAAAATAACACCCTCAAGAGGGAATGGTGTGCATTTTACTGAAATAAATAATTTAATGAAGGCTTACTGTCCCTCAAGGTGACATGGTGCATGAGGTGTGCACTTTAAGTTGTGTCACGCAGGTGAATGTGTTCTCTGAGGAGGTGCAATGTGATGCCATGGTTTCAGAAATTATGATGTGAAAATAACGGCAACCAGGTGGGAATTTTACAGACATTGGGTGGGACTTTCCGCGTGCCCTTGCACTGCGTTTTGCGGTCCCACCATTGTCAACGGGGTTTCCAATTGTATGCACACTCCGCCCTGGGAAACCCGTGGCGGTGGTTTGCCGTAAATGGGACCAGACCATTCCGCCAACGGGAGCAGCTGGAAAATTCTGGCCATTTTAGGCACACAAGCCTCTAGACGCTGGTGGCCAAACAGAGTAAGTTCAATACTAGCCATCACACCTACAGAATGGGAAACCGGCAAAAAAACATCTGGTGAGGAGTGCACATATCCATTTGCCTTCTTGAATCAGCTTTCAGGCTTGTGTTTAGCTGGACATCAAGTACTCTCGCTCTATCCCAGCAGGACGCTGTAGGACCCCAGTTGCAACATTTCAAAAGCAAAATGGACAGAACATGCACAGCTTCCATACGTCAAGAGAAAGGAACACCAAGGGAAATTAGAAGATTCAGTTTTGAGGACCTAGGTAAGAATGATTCAGTGTGGGAAATGATGGCTGAATTCTCCGGTCATTGTGATTCAATTTGTCACCGGCAGTGCACCACTGCCCGTGGGTTTCATGGTGGCTTGGGGTGGTTACAATTGGATATCCCGTTGACAATCAGCAGGAAGATAGAATCCCACCGCCAGCGAATGGCGCGCAGCCGAGAAACACACAGCTGGCGGACCGGAGAATCGTGTCCAATGTGATAAATCTTAATTTGAATACAATAATAAAGGATTTGAGAGCCAGAAGGAATAACAAAAAACAGTAAAAACTGAAAATAAGAAAATTGGTCCAAACTGGTCCTGTATACCCTGAAACGGAATGCCAGCATAAACTGGGAAATAAGAATACTATTCTGAACTTTTTTTTATTGGGTTGTGTCAGGCAGAATTGAGTTCAGCGGAATCAAAAAAATAGTAAGAGTCTCGAAAGTAATGTTAAAGGGCGCAGGCAGATCGCTACCTTTACATTATTGCGGTATATGTGCATGCAATGCGCATCATCCAGGCAGGAGGAAGGATTGGGATGTTTCTGAATACGTCAATAGTAAAAACGTAAATGTTGGCACCATCTTAGCTTTCAAAAGCCCAGCCAAGATATGCGTTCCTTCAAACAACTGCAGCCTTGCTAATTTCACCCAAATAAAAATTAGTTAGCAACCGATCAGATTATTCTGAGTTCTAATGAGTTTGAAACCATCCTTAGCCTACCAACCGCTAATATTCATTAAAACTACAAATGACTTTTAAAAGCCTTTCTTCAAATGGACCACTTTGGCAAATCTCCAAGTTTGGAATTAATCCTTTGTATTCGGATAGCATCAGGCAGGGAATTCCTGCCTCTCATATCTAATAAATAGGGTTCAACTTTAATACAAACTTAATCCCAATAAAGGAACACTGTTTATAATTGATAAGAGAATGTATTTTGACGAAGTGACATTCTACAGGATGTATGACTTTGCTCAATGCCGCCTTCATTTATTTATTTCACGACCGCTAACCTATGTGACGCATTAATAATATCATGACTTATGGCACAAATACATTCTATTATATCAACAGAACCATTTATTTTTCAAAAATAATTTGCATGTATAATTTCTATCGTAGTTTTGACCGTTTTTTCCATCTTTTACCAGGTACACGAGGACGGGACCAAGGAGGATTTTCCCTCTTTTAACCTCTCACCCCCGCCTGGCAACTTTCCCTTCAAGATTTGGCCAGCTCAGTCAGTCGTGCGGCTACTGAACCATTCTTGGTAATGTACAATGAAGTCATATCTAATCTACATTCTGTGCCCTTGATACCCTCAAGTGTTTCTTCCAAGTGATGTTGAACATGGAGGAGTGTTCATTTACCAGCTGAGGGAAGTGGCTAGCTGGTAATCAGCAGAAGGTTTCCTTGCCTGTCTTCAACCTGATGCCTAAGACTTCATGGGGTCTGAAGTCCATATTGAGGGCTCCAAGGGCTACTCTTTTCTGACCATAAACTCCATCACATATGGCTTTTAACATGAGAGATAATCCAAGTACGCATAACAACTTTGATAGCAATAAAATGGAGGTCTCAGATGAACCAACAAAGCTCAGAACAAATCGATCACCAGAGATGCTATTTTTCCCGGCCCTCTACAAAAAGGCAACGGATGGGATTTGTAAAGGATTGGTGGCAAAAATGACAAATGTGACAAATACAACCAGGTAATTACACACCCATCTATCAGTAACAGGCAAAATAATGGAAGTGAACACCAGGAGAAATTCTGATCTGAGAGAGAAAAGATAGATATTTAATCTCTGGAGGAAAGGCCAATCCTTTGCTTCAGAAAACCATGAAAAGGAGTTTCAGAAGTGGCCTCAGAGAAGTGCATAAGACAGTAAACTGTATGAAAAAGGAGAAACCTAGAATACAAAAGCAAGCTGAATGATGGCTATGGGCTAAAGGAACGCAAGTTCAAACACACAAAAGATAAATTTAGGGCTGATAACATTCTCCATCACAAAATGAATGACAAACATTTGGAATGGAGTTCTCGCTGTGGTACTTGAGAAAATGGGTGGAATCTTTTTATTTTAAAAAGCCATAGCTATGAGTGAAGGTTTTGTTGTAGAGAATACTCTTTCTGAATGGATCAGCTAGAATTGGCTGAGCTACCTTGCTTATTTATCTCTACCCTGTGCATTTTCCAACAGTGATTGATGAAGTGAACTGCCCTCCCACCAAGCCAAAGAAAATGGAAGCTCATTGTATCTTCAGCATCAGTGCACACTGTGTCTTTGAGCCTCTACACACAAGGAGCAGAGTTTCAGCTTACAATATTGTCCGAGAGAAAGTTCCACTGGCAGTGGTGGTATAAAGCCTTGGCACCAATATACCTGATACAGACTTTGAAATCAATACAGAATGAGGTACAGCTACATCAGCAATTGATAGACTTAGCTCAACATAACCATATTCGGAGAATATACAGTCGTGGAAAATCAAACATTTTTATATAAGTCAAGAACAATCTGCAGCTAATTGCCCTATAACAGTAACTTGTATTTATATAGCATCTTTAATGAAGCTAAACATCCCAAAGCATTCCAAAGTGTCCAGAAAGCCAACACTATCCAAAGGCAGATTTTCTTTCCTAAAGGGTATTAGTGAACCTAATGGGTTTTTATAACCATCAACGATACTGGTCATGGCTTTATATACCTGATTTTATTAATTGAATTTAAATTCCCACACCCATCCAGAGCATTAGCCTGGACCTCTGGATCACTAGTCCAGTGACGACGTCACCGTCACCCCTTCATTAGCCATGCAATTAGCAGTTAGTCCTTGTCACCTGCAGCCACAATTTGATGTGCCATGGCGGTTCAAACATTTATGGTATAGTGGATTGCCAGAGGATAGAAGCATAGGGGAATACTGCCACTTTATTGACCTGCATTCTTCACTGTATATGACCATTCAGCAGCTGGGCATTGAGGGAAGTGGAATGCCTTTAGTTTGCAGTACACCTCAGGAATTCTTGTGTAAAGCCCTGTGCATGCAGACAGCGGCACTCGAGGCCATTTGGAAACTACAATCCATGTGAAGCCTTGTGCTCGCTTTACCTGTTGCCCACTGGCAACAGGAATGAAATATGATCGGCTCTCTTTGCGTGACCTCCCTTCATTCAATAATGGATAGAAAATTATCAATTGTTGCAAACATCTCCAGCTCTAGCCTGGAAGGAACCCAATGCATAAAAATTCATTGCCTTGGTCATCTTCACAGCCATGGTCAGTGCCATCCTTACCTTGCTCGGAGGCTGCAGCAGGTGGAAGATTTTAGTGAGGATGTCTTTATCAAAGTGGGATTTCCCATTGAAGCGACCCCACCACCGGTGGGGGTAAGCTGCTAACGGGAAAAGAGAATCCCAACAGCCAGAGAATTTCAGTCTTAACATGCTGTTTTTCAATTAAATTCAGGTAGTTTAATTGTCCACTCTACACGATAGGGAGATATGGCCTTTTTGTTGAGAACTTTTCACCCATTCATCCTCACTCTTCCACCCTCTGTTGCCTCTGCTCCTTCTCTTAGTGATACTGTATTCCAGAAGAATGCCTACCACTCTGCCCATATCTGAGAGCAACTGGTTTTTGAAGAAGCCTTGGAAGTCAGGACCAAGTCCTGCCACATCACTTCCTGTGGCCTTCAGTAGCTCTGAAGAACTCTAGAAATTACAAAAAACTAATGCAATCACATCTTCAGCCAGTAGAAAACAATCAACAACTGATCCGAAAATTGATCATCTCTTTAATTGGTGCTGGTAGGGATCCTTTCCTGCTGCTGAACACATGTTCATCCATGTGTGATTAAGAGAGAGCTGGATTGTGAGTTCTAAAATGACACTGCTGACATTAAATCAATATTATGCACTAACTGATGTCATGATCTGCCTATTCTGAATACTTACGGTAGATGTTCACTCTGTGCGCACTAACACATTCGCTGATATGATGACTCAGACCAGTCTTATGCGTATGTATGCTGAGGTTATTTTGGAGCCCTGAGGCAACCCATAGCTGCCAAAACATGGGCATTGTATATTTAGACTTTACGGGATGTGGGCGTCGCTGGCTAGGCCAGCATTTATTGTCCATCCCTAGTTGCCCTTCAGAAGATGGTAGTGAATTGCCTTCTTGAACTGCTGCAGCCCCTGAGGTGTAGGTACACCCACTATGCTGTTAGGGAGGGAGCATTCCTCTCTTCCATTAGCTACTGCAATCAACAAAGACCCGTCCCCTTCAATGTTATAATAGATTCATAATTATTTTTTAAAATGCATCCCTACTCTGTGGCTCCAATGATGTGAATCTCTGCTTCTTCACAGATGCTGCTACTTCAGACCTCAAAGCAACAAGATATCTGGCTTAGGCTTCCTGGAATAGAGAAATGGTTATAAAGACTTTCCCACTTGCTAGGATACACAATAAGGATTAACTCAGAATAATTAAACACTCAGGCACTGATTATCAACCCATTAAATGTCCATCCAAAATTGTCCCCATCTTCTTTTTACTTAAGCCCTCGATAAAAAAAAGGCATTCAATTAAGATAAGACATCATAAAGAAAACGTCTGCTGACATTTCTTTAAGTTCATATCTTAAAAAAAAGTTATTCTTTGCCTTTTAACATGCAAGTTAAAATAAATTATATTCCATTCTGAATTATTTTATTCAATACGATATGAAACAGAAGCTCATGCCAATGTTTCACTTGCCCATTCTGGATCAATTAATATTTCTGATAAGGTTTCCAAATATTATTGAACTTTGATACACCAAAAGCATAAGAAGGACTCTGAAATCATGAAATGAAAAACGGAATTTCTGATATCTCGCGTTACCTATAACTGAATATCAAATACATACATTACAGCTGAATTGCTTAACTATCCCATTCAGAAAGCAGGCAAAAAACACAGGAGATAAAGCAGAGCAAACACTTCTGTCTGCCAGGCAATTGATTAAGAGAAAAATGCAATTAAGCTTTGTGATAAACTTGGCAGCCCATGAAGGTCCAAGACAATGGAAACATCTTTCAGAAATGGTTTAAAGTAATTACATCTCAAACAATATATGAAAGACAAAGTATAATTTTGAAATAACTTACACACGGCCATATTTTAAGGAATACATAATCCTCTTAATTGCCCTGAAATTCCTACTGACAGAGAGTTAGGTATTCTTTGCACTTCCAGGTGTCTCTCATTAGTTCTTTGTTTTATGTTTTGGAACGGCTGATTAGATTAAGCAATCAGATATCACTTTCTAATGGGACCATGATTGGACAGTCCTGCATGTTGGCCACATCAGGGGAGTTTTAAGCAAATGCTTTGCCACTGGAGCTGTACTGAAGCACAACATACCATGTAAGTTGATTGAGAGACACTAGTAAGTATACAGATACAATATTTTGGTTTTATATGTTATACTAACTTGAAGGCTAATCCTGATTAGTACAGATTTCACCGCAAAGTGGTTAAAGGGGATTATTCCTGATAAAATGTGCCTACCGCATACATCAATTGCCAAAATGGTTTCCATTGTACGGAATGGCACTGAAAAGATCAATTTTTAATAAAAATTATTCCTTACCTTTGGAAGTTATTTTCTCGGCAAACTGAACCTGCAAATGCTAGAAACCTGAAGTAAAGATGGAAAATGCTGGAAATGCACAGTAGATTGTTAAAATGAGAAGAGAATGTTCCAAATTAATGTACCAGGTACAAAAAATTCAAATGAAGGGATGGAGACTTTACCCTCTGGAGATATTAACATTTTCCTTCAGAATCAGATTGATCTGTTGTGTATTTGCAGCATTTTCTGTAGCTGCCCTTAAGGTTCAAGAAAAGTGTTGTTATATATGCAATTTTATTGATTAAAAATAAACACACCATAGTCTAATTAATAGGTGTTTTGCTCAATGTTGATAGTTTTACTGTTTTCTAATTCAATTAAAACACAAAGGATGAATTACTTCACCCAATGAAGACAAATTATTCCAGTATTGTTTTCTATGTCAAAACATTAAACCCATCGTCATTTTTGTAACACAGGAATATGCATGCCTGAGGCATTCTTTGTGTTTGCAAAACCAACTGCCCCTGAAGCCTAGTTATAATTCATCATCTGACTGGGAGAACTTTTTTCCGTCATGAAAAGGAATAAGGAAAAAGAATAAGGAAAAGGAATAAGGAACAAGGGGCAGATTGCCAATAGGAGGGAAAAACAGCAACCAACAATTCTGGCCAATAAATCCCTGTTTCCCAAAGAAAATTCAGGAAGAGTGAGCAAAGGAACAGACAGGATCAAATATTTTAAAATTCAGTTGAGCAGAAGCTGGATATCTATTTAACTTGATCTTAATGGAAAAACATCCGGTAAGGCAACTTTTATTCTAACAACATTGTTTGCGTGTACAAATAGAATCTCACACTGTTGTGAGGCATTCAAATCCTTTACAAGGGCTCACACTGTGGTACTGATAAACTGATTGACAGAAATGGTCCCCCAACATGACCTCATCTTTAGTATTTGTGAAGTGGCCACTCAGCTGCTCCATGTGTGAGGAGCGCCGAAGGAGCAGAGAGAGCACCGAGGACCTAGCCAGGGCAAGGCCAAGCAGTGTATGGCCGACAAAAGGCCCTGAAGTGGGAACACCGAGGGAGCAGCGAGAGCACGGAGGACCCTACCTAGGAAAGGCCAAACAGTGGTGGTCCTGCACAAAAGGCCCAGAAGGAGCAGCAAGAGGAGTGGGGGTGCCGAGCAAGCAGCAAGAGCAGCAGCAACCCAACTAGCGCAAGGCCAGACAGCACAGGGCCACAAAAATAGATCCAGAAAGTGCAGCATAGATTTTACATAGAATTTACAGTGCAGAAGGAGGCCCATCGAGTCTGCACCGGCTCTTGGAAAGAGCACCCTACCCCCTACCCAAGTCAACACCTCCACCCTATCCCCATAATTCAGTAACCCCACCCAAGGGCAATTTTGGACACTAAGGGCAATTTATCATGGCCAATCCACCTAACCCGCACATCTTTGGACTGTGGGAGGAAACCGGAGCACCCGGAGGAAACCCACGCACACACGGGGAAGATGTGCAGACTCCGCACAGACAGTGACCCAAGCCGGAATCGAACCTGGGACCCTGGAGCTGTGAAGCAATTGTGCTATCCACAATGCTACCGTGCTGCCCTAAAGCAAGAGCAGGTGTGCCAGGAGGGTGGTGAGAGCATAGGGGAAAACAAACCCCAATGGAGTCCTCCAACTGACTAAATGCCAAGAACATAAACTTGTCATAATGAACATCCTGTTCCACCAGAGAGACACAAGACCTCAACCACACTCCAAACACTATAATCTAATAGGCTTGTTTGAGCGAGGGACCACAAAGTTGTCCACACTACCAGAGCTGACGACTGCTGGACTAACCACCGACTAATCTGCTCCACCATTTCCATCAACCTGGACCAAATCGGCAGAGGCAGAACAAACCTTGTCACACAAGATTCAATGACACTGGACTCAAAGACCCTGAGAGCAAAGAGCTACTCAGCCAGTGCCTTACAACTAGCTAACCTGTCGACGACCAATGGACCGGAGCTGCAGAATGTCCACAGCACTTGGTGCCCTAAAAGCCAACATAGCAGCTGTGAGGAGACGCTCAGGCTCTCGACTAAGGAACACCAAGATTTGTTCAGCAAGAACCATCAGGAGATCCATGATCTTCTAGACCACAAACACAAGGTGTTCTTGAACTGGCAGCTCCAACAAATCTAGAGTGAGAGGAAATAAGCCGACAGGCAACTGAAGGCCGAGGTGCAACAATGAATTTGTAACCTAAATAACAGTTGGTGGTGGAAGGAGCGCAGGACACTCAGCAACTCGCCAAGAGCCACGATGCTCGAAGCTTCTTCAGCGCAATCAAAACTATCTACGGTCCAAGAACCCACGGGCCTACCCCACCGAGAGCCAAAAATGGAGAGGTGCTCAAAGACAGAGAGGCAGTCAAAGTCTGCTGGGGAAAGCACTTCAAGTACCTACTTAGCGGACATGCAGCCCTCGGCACATATGCCCTTGATGCCATCCCATGACATACGACCCGCCATCAACTCAGCACAACTCAAACCCCCAATGAAAGCTGAAAAACAGCAAGGCCTCCAGCACAGCTGGAATCCCTGTCGAAGTACTAAAATAGGGCAGAGAGGCCCTATGAATGCACAACCTCATCACCCTGTCTTGATGGAAGAGAGAATGCAAGAAGATCTCAGAGACACCATAATTGTGACCATCTTCAAGAAAGGATGCAGATCCTATTGCAGAAATTACAGAGGGGTTTCCCTATTGTCCACCATGGTAAAGGTCATCACAAGAATCCTCTTCAATCACCTCCTCCCAGTGGCTGTAGTGCTCCATCTCAAGTCTTCTGTCCATCAAGAGGTACAATGGACAAAACCTTCAGCATTCGACAAAGCCAGGACAAGAGCAGCACCAACCCTTGTCCATGGCCTTCTTCAATCTCGCAAAGGCCTTTGACCTTGGCAAAGGCCAATCCTGAGGGATTGTGGAACACCTTCCTCAAATTTGCGGCCCACAGAAATTTGTCACAATTCTCCACTTGCTCCACAATGACATGCAAGCCATGCTGCTCACCAATGGATCCACCACAGACCCAATACGAGTGCACTGTGCTCAAGCAGGGTTGTGTAATTGCACCAATGCTCTTCTCCACGTTCTTGTTGCAATACTCCACCCCATCACCATGAAGCTCCCCGTTGAAGTGGAACTAACCTACAGGACAAGCATAAAACTGTTCAACCTCCGATGCCTCCAGGTCAGAACCAAGACCATCCTAACTTCTGTCATTGAACTGCAGTACGCAGATGACACAAGCGTGTCCGCACACTCACAGGCCGAACTACAAACCATCATCGACGTATTCACCGAGACATAACACATTCACCAAGACATATGAGAGGATTGCCCTCAGACTAAATATCCGGAAAACAAAGGTTCTCTTCTGCCTCACAAAGCTGCCTATCGGCCATCATGATCCACAATGAGCTCCTGGACAATGAGAACCGTTTCAATACCTCGGGAGCCTCCTCTCAGCATGACCAGACATCGACCAGGAAATCCAAAATCAACTCAATCAACCAACACAGCCTTCCGGCACCTGAGGAACTATGTTCGAAGACTAAGACCTCAAATCCAGCACCAAGTTCATGGCCTACAGAGCTGCCATGGTTCCCGATCTCCTGTATGCATCAGAAACATTAACAATATACAGTACACCTTAAATCCCTGGAGAGATATCACCACCATTAACTCCGCAAAATCCTGAACATCCATTGGCAGGATAGGCACACCAATGTAAGCATCCTCTGCCAGGCCAATATCCCCAGTATCGAAGCAATGGTCACGCTCGACCAGCTGCCATGGGCGGACCATATTTTCCACATGCCCAATATAAGACTTTGTAAACAAATGTTCTACTCCAAGCACCACAATGGCAAGCAATCACTAGGAGGGCAGAGGAAACGATATGAGGACACTCTAAAAGCCTCGCTAAATAAATACAACGGGCGCGATTCTCCGCCCCCCAGCCCGGGTGGGAGAATCGTGGGAGGGCCGCTCTGGCAGCCCCCGCGATTATCCCACCCCCCCCCAAAATGGCGTGTCGCGTTTTGCGACACGCCGCTCGGAGAATCGCGGGTCGCCGTTCTCCAGCCCGGATGGGCCGAGCGGCCTTTTGTTCCCGACCTGTTCACGCCAGCGGCAATCACACCTGGTCGCTGCTGGTGTGAACATCGCGCGAAAGGTAAGTTTGGGGCCTGTGGGGGCGGAGAGGGGATCGAGCACCACGGCCGTGCTCAGGAGGGGACTGGCCCGCGATTGGTGCCCACCAATCGTCGGGCCGGCATCTCCAAGAGACGCACTCTTTCCCCTCCGCCGCCCCGCATGATCAAGCCGCCATGTCTTGCGGGGCAGTGGAGGGGAAGACAGTAACCACGCATGCGCGGGTTGGCGCCGGCCAACCTGCACCTGCGCGGCTGATGTCATTTGGCGCCGCCGGCCGCGTCAGTATCGGCACGCCGCCCAGCGGCCAAGTTCGCCGCAACGCCGCTCCTAGCCCCCCAAGGGGGAGAATAGGAGGCGAGGAGCAGCCTCTGACGCCGTTGTGAAATACTCCGGGTTTCATGCCGGCGTCAGCCGTTGCGGAGAATCGCGCCCAACATCCCCTGGCAAGAGGGAATCGCATGTTTTAGAACACACAGACTGGAGAACAATCACTCACTAAGGCACGAACCACTTCAAACATCACCAAGTGGAGGACGTGGAGGCCAAACGTAAGTAGCAGAAAAAGTGCGCAGAAAGAGCGCACAGAATCCAGAGTGACCCAGCCAACCGCCCCATTGATCACCACCCGCCCCGTCTGCAGCTCCAGGATTGGTCTACTCAGCTGCCGCAAAACCCACCACCCCGAATGTTTTACTTCACCTCAACTAAACACAGCAACACCTTGCCAAGAAAACCCATGTTTACACATACACAATTAAATGTAATGCACATGGGTTCAGTGAACAATACATTGATATACTCTATACACTACCTCCTTCGTGTTTGATTCTCTGCTTATGGACACAGTTGTAATAAAGGACAGGGACCCGCTGTATTATTTTTCTTTGATGTAACATTAAACATAAATTACTTGCTGCAAGAATTTCACGCACTGATAATTCTGGGGAAGTAGCTAATGCTCTGAAACCCTGGGGTGAAATTGTTCGATGCCAGCAGCATGAAATGGGCTTGGAGAGAATCAGCAGCCCATCTCCCACCACAGCCAATTATCTTTGCAATAAGGATCACAGAATGATAGTTCAGATTCATTTCCTAGCTTTACTGTCATTTTGAGTTGGCTTGAAATTGAAAACCTTGAAAATATTTCCCCGCTCAGTGGAAAATAAAGCCTGTCACAGTGTCTTACTGGCTGCTGATCTGAACTCCAACCCCAGTTTCACACTGTTTGCTGTACACTGGTTTCACCCCCCAATAAGTTCCTACACACTCAAGCTCTTCTATCACCTCAATATCCCACTAAAGAAAAGCATTTGTTCGAGAATTTATTGTGTAGGTAAAATAGTCAAGGAGGTGGAAGATAGAGTAACTCCAACACTCTTTGAAGTTGCGATCAAACAGATCATATGCATTGTCAATGTTATTGGCACTGACATTGTTAAACAGGTGATTGTTAAACAGGACTTTTATAAAATGGTGATAGCTGGGACACTGGTGTAGGAGCGTTGAAACTGTTTTAAGTCAATAAACACGCTCTGCAAGTAAACTCGACTTCAAGAACTGGCGTGGATCAGTATAACATACATGGTGCTTTGTTTTTTACAGACATTAGGAAGGAGCAGCCTAACATGACTCCATTTTCAGTCTATATTTGTCCAGTCTTCAGTCAGCATTTTCCTGATCACCACAGCTATGATTGCCAAGTATGTGGCCAACTTGTAACTCTTATTTTAATACCGCAAAACCAAAGTAGGTAACAAGCAGCAATATTACCGAATAAATGGTTGGGACAATTTGCTTCCAAAGAAGTATGATCATAGTACAGCACTGAGGGAGGAAATTCATCCCAGTGAGTCTGCACTGACACTTTTGAAGACCAATCCAGTTAGATAGTTAGTTTGTTTCTCTCCCCTGTTTTTCGCTATATTCCTGCAATTTCTTTCTCCTTCAAATTGACTCTGTACTGTCTAGGCAGCATGGAGGCACTACAGGCGATACGGCAGCACAGTGGTTAGCACTGTTGCTTCACAGCGCCAGAGACCCGGGTTTGATTCCCGGCTTGGGTCACTGTCTGTGCAGAGTCTGCACGTTCTCCCTGTGTCTGCATGGGTTTCCTCCGGGGGCTCCGGTTTCCTCCCACATGTCTCAAACAACGTGCTGTTAGGTAATTTGAACATTCTGAATTCTCCCTCAGTGTACCTGAACAGGTGCTGGAGTGTAGCGACTAGAGGATGTTCACAGTAACTTCATTGCAGTGCTAATACAAGCCTACTTGTGACACTAATAAAGATTATTAAGATTATTACAGTGATTCGCACTGTTGCCTCACAGCGCCAAGGACCCGGGTTCGATTCCGACCTTCCCCCCCATGTCTGTGTGGGTTTCCTCCCACAGTCCAAAGATGTGCAGATTAGGTGGATTGGCCATACGAAAGTGCCCCTTAGTGTCCAAAAGGTTAGGTGGGTCTCTGGATTAAACAGGATGGGGCTGTGGGCCTAGGTAGGTTGGCGCTGACCCAGTGGGCCAAAAGGCCTCCTTCTACACTGTAGTGATTCTAAGTATTTACCCAATTTCCTTCTGAAAGCTGCTAATTAATCTGTTTTTTCCACCCTTTCAGGCATAGCATCGCAGCTTTTAAACACTCGTTGCATTAAAAACGTTTTTCGACCAGAAGCCTCTGGTTACTTCTTTCAATCACCTTAAATCTGTGCCCTCTGGTTAACGGCTCTTCAGCCATTGGAAACAATTTATTTTTATTTACTCTGTTTAAACGCTTCATGATTTTATACACACTATCAAAGCCCTTCTTAGCCTTCTCTGCTCTAAAAAGAGCAAAGCCAGTTTCTTCAGTCTATCTGTGCAGCCGTAATCCCCCATTCCTGGAACTATCCTAATAAATCTCTTCTTTATCCTCTCCGAAGCCTTCATGTCTTTCCTGAAGTGTGGCACCCAGAACTGGACACAATACTCCAGCTTGGGCCGAAGCCGTGTTCCTTATCCGTTTAGCATGATCTCCCAGCCTTCAGACTCAGTTTACGTCAAGAGAAAAGAAGGTTGAGAGGAGACTTGGCAGAGGCATTCCAGATCCTGAGGGATATGGACAGGGTCTATAGTGAGAAACTATTCCCACTCAAGAGAGCATCAAGAGCCAGATTCAAAATAATAAGAGGAGTAAAAATGATATGAGGATTTTTTTTTCACCCAGGGGGAGTCTGCAATTAACTTCCTGAGGGGGTGGTGGACAGGTTTGACTGAGGTATTCAAAAGGGAATTGGATTTCCTATCTGAAAAACAAGAATGTGCAAGGTTACGGGGATAAGGCACTGCAAAGGTTATACAATTCTGTAAAGTGTTAGAATCTGTTTCTTACTTCCAACCTATCCATTTCAAGTTTGTCTGAAGCTGGCAGGAAGGAAGGTAACTAAGGCTGATCCATGGAGCTGGGCTGCAACTTGTAGTGAGGTGGCGAACCACACGGTCATTCAATGTTGGGGAAGCCAGCAGCCCGAGGTGAAGGCTGAATGGTTTCAGGAGTTAAATGCCTTCACATATACCTCGTGGATCCAGGGGCCTGTCTGAACATCCTCTGAAATCATGCCCCCAGCCCCACAAACACCTTCCTCATGAATCATAGAATCATAGCATTTACAGTGCAGAAGGAGGGTATTCGACCCATCAGGTCTACACCGGCCCCTGAAACAGCACCCTACCTAAGCCCACACCTCCACCCTATCCCCGTAACCCAGCAACCCCACCTAACTTTTGGACACTACGGGGCAATTTGGCATGGCCAATCCACCTAACCTGCACATCTTTGGACTGTGGGAGAAAACCGGAGCACCCGGAGGAAACCCACCTAGACAAGGAGAAAATGTGCAGACTCTGTACAGACAGTGACCCAAGCCAGGATTCGAACCCAGGTCCCTGGCAGCTGTGAAGAAACAGTGCTAACTACTGTGCTACTGAGGTCTTCAGCTTCCTGCACATCCTCTGGCTCAAACTCTCCCATTCCCCCAGACTTCTGATGACTCCTACCTTGAGGTCTCTGGTACTCTGCCGCCACGTGAGCCCCCTCCCCCCGGGTCTGACCTCTCCAACAGGATTGGCAGCTCCCCCCTCCTTTCCCAGCATGCACTAACCTGCTGCTGTGGCTGTCAATCACTGTCTCCACTCCCCATTGAAGGCTTAGCTGTCAATCAGGCTGGGCTTCAGGCAGGAAACCAATCACTGACGTCACTAACACACTGTGGAGTTAAAACTGTGCAGTGTGTCGGAGAATCTCGAATGGTGGGTTCCCCATGACCTTCTGACTGACTTGCTCCCTGTGCATGAGATTAGTAAAAGACCCGCACAATGCTTGTATTTATAATGCTCAACGTTCTACATATTCTATGAACTGCTTTGTTAAGCTATCTTGTCCCCTTCAAACATTTGTGGCTAAACACCTCGGGTCTCTCTGTTCTCGGATCCGGGCTGTTTAGCACACTGGGCTAAATCGCTGGCTTTGAAAGCAGGCCAGCAGCACGGTTCGATTCCCGTAACAGCCTCCCCGAACAGGTGCCGGAATGTGGCGACTAGGGGCTTTTCACAGTAACTTCATTGAAGTCTACTCGTGACAATCAGCGATTTTCAATTTTTTTCAATTTCATTGGACCACTGAGTATGTATTGTCTTTCCTCATTTGTCCTGACATATTGGGTTGGATTTCTTTGGGATGGTGCGTGCCCCGACAATGAGCCGGAAAGCTGGGGCTATCCACTTGGCCATTTGAGGCCGAACCGGACTGGACACCCTCTCCCACTCAGCCTACTCTACCAAGATCCCTCTGTCTATTCTGCCTTATACCCTCCCCCCCACCTCCTTCGCTCCCAGTCTACTCTGCCCAGCCGCGCACCTCCCAGTCTACTCTACCCAGCCGCACCCCTCCCAGTCTACTCTACCCAGATCCCCCTGTCTACTCTGCCCGGACCTCCCACCCCCCAGTACACTTTGCTGGACACCACCCTTCAAGTCTACTCGACCCAGATCTCCTGTCTACTTCTGGACGCCCCCTCCCACCAGTCTACTCTGTCTGGAACTACCCCCCCCCCACCACCAATCTACTCTGCCCAGGCTCCTGCTCTCCCAGTCCATTCTGCCCAGACTGCCCCCCCACTCCCCGTCTACTCTACCCAGATCCCCCATCTTCTCGGTCCAGAACCCCCCACCATCTCGTCTATTCTATCCGCATCTGTCCCTCCCTCTGCCCGGATGACCACCCATGTCTGCTCTGCCCATATTTTCGCCCCCGCCCCATCCACTCTGCCCAGTCCCCAAAGGGTAGTGAACCTGTGGAATTCTCTACCTCAGAGGGTTGTCGAGGCCAAGCCACTGAATGTATTCAGGTAAAAGATAGATAATTTTTTTGATTTTCATGGCATCAAGGGGTATGGGGAGAAAGTGGGAATATGCATTTGAGATCAGCCATGATCATATTGAATGGCACAAGAGCCCAATGGCCCACTCCTGCTCCTAGTTTCTATGAATCAGAATGTCTGCTCACCCACCTTTACTGAATATCTCACATCCAGAAATATTAAGCACCCGAACCTCGCCTTGTCTCAGTTCCCACCAATTCCTGTGCGGCTATTCACAACTTGTTCATCCACCTCCTTAAACTCCACAGACGAACTCCTTAAAATTTGGCTAAAGGACCTCAATCCTCTTCCCTCCTATGTGGTTGTTTCCGACATGGACCCTAACCAACATAATCTCTCCTCCCTGTCCCCCACAAAACATTTTTGCACATTTTCTGTGATGGCACCTCCACTGGAACCAGGGAGACAATCTACCACACAGATCCCATGCTCCTGATGGTAAAACTGCCTGCCGTTTCCCCTGACCTCCTATATTAAATACAAAGGCATATCTGAAGGCATAGCCCCTACTATCCTCTTTATTCAATACATTCTCCTCAAAATCTTTGAGCAGCAAGTGTTAAAAAAGTGAAGTAATCCATAAAATCAATTTTCAGCTGCCAAACAAAAGAAATCAGACTACAGCAGGATTTCATCTCAATTAACACATCTGTCTTGACTGTGCAAAAGATAAAGCTCATGTCGTGTTAGTTCTCTCACATGCTATGTTCATGATTGGATTGGAGGACAAAAAAAAGTCTTTGTAAATTAATTCAAGGCAATAAAAAAGGTTGAGGACATTACCTTGCAAGGAAATGACCTGGACTGAGAAAGCGACTCTTGTGTGGACCTTCCTTAATAAACCCACTGATCTGGCCAAGCCAAGAGGCGGTAACAAATGCTCATGGGAGAACTGAGACCAGTGAGAGACACTAGTGCTTTAGTGCCTTGCAGCACAGTGCTCCAACAACATACCAAGCATCCATTTCTGGAAAATTGACCATAAGAGGCTTCACATGATGGAAAATTATTGTTGAAAGCAAAAGGACAGTGCTCTGGGTGGATTCAAGTCGCGTTTTGAACAAAACAGCACAGAATATAATTGGGCAAATTGTGTTTAAAACAAGCTTCATGGGTCAGTATAGCTTTCCCACAGAGTAAACTAACCCCATCCCTTGAAAAGGGGGATAAAAGGTTGAACACATTAGCGTCTAACCACCTCATGAATGATTCCATTTCCCAGAAAACCACGACAAGTATTTATCACTGCTTGATCATCAAGTCAGATTGTGTCTTTTTATGGTATCTACCTAGATCTCTTAGTTCTACAGTCAATACTTAACCAAAAATAGTGCTCTGGTTTCTATTTTCACTAGCTTACTAACCCTTCTAGAGATCCTTTTTACTTGTTTTCTATCAAGATTCAAGAATATAAACTCTTCCATGGTTTGTTCATAAATCAGCTCTAATACTAAGATATCACTTGCTGGAAATTATATGTCCAATATTGAGTTTTCCAACATAAAAAAAAAAATTAAAACAATTTACTTTCCAATTGAGGGGCAATTTACCTACCCTGCGCATCTTTGGGATGTAAGGGTGATACCCATGCAGACATGGGGAGAATATGAAAACTCCACATGAGGAGCTGGGGGGCCCTTCACAAGCTTAACCTCACTGGGCTGGTGGAGCAAATGGAGGAGGAGTTCAAAAGATGGGACATGTTGCCGCTGTCGTTTGCGGGCAGGGTGCAGTCCGTCAAGATGACGGTGCTCCCAAGGTTTTTGTTTCTGTTCCAGTGCCTCCCCATCCTTATCCCGAAGGCCTTCTTTAGGAGGGTCAATAGGAGTATTACGGGATTTGTATGGGCGCATGGGACTCCGAGGGTGAGAAGGGTGTTTTTGGAGTGGGGCAGAGATAGGGGGGGCTGGCGTTGCCCAACCTCTGTGGATACTACTGGCCTGCCAACGCAGCGATGGTGCGTAAGTGGGTAATGGACAGGGCAGGGGCAGCATGGAAGAGGATGGAGATGGCGTCCTGCGTGGACACGAGCCTGGAGGCGCTGGTAATGGTGCCATTTCTGCTCCCTCCAACGAGGTATACCATGAGCCCGATGGTGGCGGCTACCCTCAAAATTTGGGGGCAATGGAGACGGAGTCCCCGATACGGGGGAACCACCGGTTTGTTCCAGGGGGCATCGATGGCGGGTTTCTGGGCTGGCACAGGGTAGGTATTAGGACGTTGAGGGACCTATTTGTGGATGGGAGGTTCGCGAGCCTGGGTGAGTTAGAGGGGAAGTTTGGGCTCCCCCCCCCCGGGGAACATGTTTAGGTACATGCAGGTTAGGGCGTTTGCCAGGCGGCAGGTGGAGGAGTTCCCTCTGCTGCCCCCATGTGGGGTACGGGACAGGGTGCTCTCCGGGGTGTGGGTTGGTAGGGGGAGGGTGTCGGACATGTACCACGTCATGCAGGAGGTGGATGAGGCCTCGGTGGAGGAGCTGAAGGGTAAATGGGAGGAGGAGCTGGGTGAGGAGATTGAGGAGGGGACGTGGGCGGATGCCCAGGAAAGAGTGAATTCCTCCTCTTCCTGTGCGAGGCTTAGCCTCATACAGTTCAAGGTGCTGCACAGGGCCCACATGACTGGGACGAGGATGAGTAGGTTTTTCAGGGGCGAAGACAGGTGTGCTAGGTGCTCGGGGAGCCCAGCGAACCACGCCCATATGTTCTGGGCATGCCCAGCGCTGGGGGAGTTTTGGAAGGAGGTAGCAAGGACGGTGTCGAGGGTGGTAGGATCCAGGGTCAAGCCAGGCTGGGGACTCGCAATTTTTGGGGTTGTAGTGGAGCCGGGAGTGCAGGAGGCGAAAGAGGCCGGGGTTCTGGCCTTTGCATCCCTAGTAGCCCGGCGGAAGATCTTGCTTCAATGGAAAGATGCGAGGCCCCCGAGCGTGGAGGCCTGGATCAATGATATGGCGGGGTTCATCAAGTTGGAGAAGGTGAAATTTGCCCTGAGGGGAGCCGTAATCACACCCAGGTCCTCGGAGACGTGAGGCAGCAGTGCTAACTACTGTATCACCGTGACGCCCCATCTTCAAGTTCAATCCAGTCATCTTCATACAGGTTTGCTGCTTCATTATTAATAATAATAATCGCTTATTGTCACAAGTAGGGTTCAATGAAGTTACTGTGAAAAGCCCCTAGTCGCCACATTCCGGCACCTGTTCGGGGAGGCCGGTACAGGAGTTGAACCCGCGCTGCTGGAATTGTTCTGCATTACAAGCCAGCTATTTAGACCACTGTGTTAAACCAGCCCCTGCTGGTGGAGTAAGATATACAGTAGTGAGCACTGTTGCTTTACAGCTCCAGGGTCCCAGGTTGATTCGAGCTTGGGTCATTGTCCGTGCGTACTCTGTACTTTCTCCCCGTGTCTGCGTGGGTTTCCTTCGGCTGCTCCGGTTTCCTCCCACAAGTCCCGAAAGACGCGCTGTTAGGTAATTTGGACATTATGAATTCTCCCTCTGTGTACCCGAACAGGCTCCAGAATGTGACAACTGGGGGCTTTTCACAGTAACTTCATTGCAGTGTTAATGTAAGCCTACTTGTAATAATAAAGATTATTATTATTCAATACAGTTCTTCCTGATATGTTGGACCTCTACTCTTATGTTAATTTCCACTTCCCTTTCAACATTTTTGCCTGCCTGTTTACATTGTTTCGGTGGTCTCTGTATTAGTCCTCATGGTTGACTTCACATCCCTATCCATAACTACATCTGTAAATACATCTAGATTTATTTTTTAAAATTTAATTTGACCATATATTGTCTTATTTATCCGTTCAGTGTTATCATTGTTTTATTTGTGCTTCCTCAGTTTTGGAATATATTTCTGTTGCACGTTCAATTGTACATCTTCAAAGATATTCCAATTCTCTTCACCCAAGTTTTTATTGTGCGTTACTCTTTAGTCACTCTATTTGAGATTTGCCTTCATTCCCTATTATTCTAAAATGTTACCCTGCAGTAAAAAATGATTTTGCATGTGGAAAATTGATTGTAACTTGTTTGGAGAAGATCTTAATTGGAAACCCTTAGACTGAAAATAAAGATCTTTCATGCAGGATCTCCAAGCAACAGGACGTAACTGCTTTCCTGCGAAAAGGCTAACAAACTGGCAGACTTTTTTACACTGTATATTTTCCTAAATTTTTTTAAAAAACTGGTTAAAAAATAAATAAATTAGAATGGAACAGAGTTCACTGGCAGAAACTGGAAATACACCATGCTTAATAGGCCTGAATTATCACATCGCTTGCAACGAGGCTGCTACATCATGGTTCCTGACCATCTCACGCTTTTTCATACTCTGTCAACTATATCACATATCTCACTGTTGGAGATAAAATGTTTGTCTCTCACATATTGGTGTACACCGCTGGTGTGCACACATCTATTAGAGTAGAATTAGAATTCAATAATATCAATATTGAATTCAGACAGAAAAACAGAATTGTAGCTCTATCACAACATGGTTCAACCTTGTCAATATAGCAAGAGAATTTCCAACAGGTCACTAGTAGATCCCAAGATAAGGAAAGTACGATAAGGCTCCCCGGCTTGTGTAATTGTGTTTTCTTTCTCTTGAAGGTAGAAGGCAAAGATTTGTGGGCAGCCTGTTCCATCACATTTCCAACATTGATTAGTGACTTTCTGAAACTGCATGGTAGTTCTACTAGCACCGAGGAGTTGGAGTCAATAAGTCACTCCTGAAGATTTGTAACTTGAACTAGGGACAAACAAGATGATGGTTATAAAGCATCTGGCAGCCCTAATTTTACATATCAGTGAACGGAATTGATTTATTTCTCTCCTAAGCTGGTGCACTTTAAAACTTGTCAAATTAATATATGAAGTTGCCAATATTACTTTCACATTGTTATGATCCCTGCTAATGTTATAACTGGACGGGAAGATCCCAGAATGTAATTCTGGTTCAAATTGTTTTAATAAAATGTGGAGGAACAGAGTTACAGGATCGCTAATTAATTTCAACAACAATGAAATGAAAAAAATGAAATGAAAATCGCTTATTGTCACGAGTAGGCTTCAATGAAGTTACTGTGAAGTTACACATTCCGGCGCCTGTTCGGGGAGGCTGTTACGGGAATTGAACCGTGCTGCTGGCCTGCTTGGTCTGCTTTCAAAGCCAGCAATTTAGCCCTGTGCTAAACAGCCCCAACAAGAAACAAAACATTTATTAAACATGAAAAAACTGGATCATGATAAAATGCTCCTTTACTCACCTCTTAACTTAACAAATACACATAGGTTTGAAGATTAACATGGATTATAAAGTACATTTTAAAGTACAATTATCTAATTCACACAAGTCACTTTTATGCAGAAAGGAGTCCTCCCCCAACAATGTTGCAGGCCTCGATTTCATTGATCCTGAAACGGGAGAAGGATCCGGAACAATGTGGGTCATACAGGCCAATTTCTCTACTGAATGTGGATGCCAAACTGCTGGCTAAGATACTGGTCACAAGGATAGAGGATTATGTCCTAGGGGTGATATGGGAAGATCAGACAGGATTTGTAAAGGCAGGCAACTCAAGGTCAATGTTCGAAAGCTTTTAAATGTTATTATGATACCCTCAGAAGGAGGGGTGATGGAGGTGGTGGTACGATGGATGCGGAGAAGGTTTTGGTCGGGTGGAGTGGGATTACTTGTGGGAGGCGCTGGGTAGGTTTGGGTTCGGTGAGGGCTTCATTGACTGGGTGCGGTTGCTCTATCAGGCACTAGTAGAGAGTGTGCATACGAACCGGTTGAGGTCGGGGTATTTTAAACTGCACCGAGGTACGAGGCAAGGGTGCCCCCTCTCCCCGCTACTGTTTTCTCTGGCCATAGAGCCACTGGCCATGGTGTTAAGAGCCTCTAGGACCCGGAAAGGGCTGGTTCGAGGGGGGGGGGGGGGGGGGGGGGTGGAGCACTGGGTCTCGCTTTATGCAGATGACCTGCTCTTGTATATTTCAGACCCGCTGGAGGGGGTGGGAGAAGTTATGCGGATGCTCGGGGATTTTGGTAATTTTTCGGGGTATAAATTTCAAGGGGAAAAGCGAGATGTTCATGATCCAGGCAAGAGGGCAGGAGAAGAGATTGGGAGAGCTGTTGTTTAGAATGGTAGGAAGGAGCTTTCGGTATCTGGGAATCCAGGTGGCCCGGGAATGGGAAGCATTGCACAAGTTACACCTATCCCTGCTCATAGAACAAATGGAAGAGGACTTTAAAAGATGGGACATGCTCCCACTATCACTAGCGGGGAGGGTACAGACTGTGAAAATGACGGTCCTCTCCAGATTTCTGTTTGTCTTTCAGTGCCTCCCCATCTTCATCCCAAAGGCCTTTTTCAAGCAGATAAATAAGGTTATTTCGGGCTTTGTGTGGGTGGGTAAAACCCGCGAGTGAAGAAAGTGTTGCTGGAGTGCAGTCGGGGAGAGGGTGGGTTGGCGCTGCTGAATTTTTGCAATTACTCCTGGGCGGCTAATATAGCCATGATTAGGAAGTGGGTAGTGGGGAGGGGTCGGTGTGGGAGCAGATGGAGGCGGCATCATGTAAAAATACAAGTTTGGGAGCACTGATATCGGCACCTCTTCCGTTCTCGCCGGCCGGTACTCCACAAGTCCGACAAGTGGCGGCTCTGAGAATCTGGGGGCAGTGGAGGAGATATAAAAGAATGGAGGGAACATCAGTTTGGACCCCAATTTATAATAAGCATCCGTTTGTACTCGGTAGGCTGGATGGTGGGTTTCAGAGATGGCAGAGGGCAGGAATTAGGAGGATGGGGGAATCTATTTATAGACGGGAACTTCCCCAGCTTGAAAGCCTTGGAGGATAAATTTGAATTGCCGGCAGGGAATGGGTTTAGGTATCTGCAGGTGCGAGGCTTCTTGAGAATGCAGGTTCCGGCCTTCCCGCTGCTGCCGCCATGAGACATACAGGACAGAGTGGTCTCCAGTACCTGGGAGAGGGGAAGGTATCAGATATTTACCAGGAACTTGTGGAATTGGAGGAAACTCCGGTGGAGGAGCTTAAGGACAAGTAGGAAGACGGAGGAGAGATAGAGGTGGGTCTGTGAGCGGATGCCCTAAGAAGGGTAATACATCCTCATCATGTGCCAGGCTTAGCCTGATACAATTCGAAGTACTCCACCAGGCACACATGATGGTGGCCCGAATGAGCAAGTTTTTTGGGGTAGAGGACAGGTGTGCAAGGTACGCGGGAGTCCCAGCAAATCATGTCCACATGTTTTGGGCATGCCCGAAACTTAGAGGGTTTTAGCAGGGTTTCGCTAAGACAATGTCCACGGTACTCAAAACACGGGTGGTGCCGAGTCCAGAGGTGGCGATCTTTGGAGTATCGGAAGAGCTGGGAATTCAGGGGGCGAAAGAGACCAACGTCTTGGCCTTTGCCTCTCTGGTAGCCCGGAGACGGATCTTATTAATGTGGAGGCACTCGAAGCCCCCCGAGTATAGAGACGTGGGTTAGTGACAGGGCTGGGTTTCTCATTCTCGAGAAAATAAAGTTTGCCTCAAGAGGGTCAATGTTAGGGTTCACACGGAGGTGGCAGCCGTTCGCGACTTTCTCGGGGAAAATTAAAATGTCAGCAGAAGCAGAATTCCAAAGGGGGAGGTTCGGATTGGTTTTTTATGGTTGGGGTGTGTGAAGAATGTGATGGGGTGGAAATATTTATTGTACCATGCTTATGTCGCTGTTATTGGTATCATTATAAAACCTTGCAAATACCCTAATAAAAATATATTTTTTTAAAAGTCACTTTTAAGCACACATGTATGTGGCCAAATACACTCTCCACTGTGAATCTCAAGACAAGGGCTGTGGATTTCTCCTCAGAATCTCACCAGATGATTGTCACGCGATACCTTCCAAACTTCACTCCTAAAAACACACTTTAAAATCTTCTCTCATGATAATTCTTTCCTTTCGCAGTTTGCATTCGGAAATCCAGTCCTGGTTTACAATTGCCTTTTTTAACCCAAGCTTCCACTCCACTTTTAACAGCAAATCCAGTCTAGGATTTTGCACCAGCCCCTTTTAGGTTTCCTTTGTCTTAACTGCTTTTGCACAAACTCCCCGAATCCCAGCCACCGATTTCCATAGTTATTTCAACTTGTGTAGGTCGTAGTAAAATCTCACTAACTTGAAAATCATTTCTGATAGTCTTCTGGCATGTCAGTCTTCTTCACGGCTCTGTCCGTCTTTACTGAACAGTTCTCTGTTCAAATATCATTAACCTCTGACTGCTTGGAAACTTCTATTCTTTCCCCTAGTTTCCTTAACTATCTGTTCTTCAGATATCTGCTTACTCCCTGGTATGACTTTTCTTCTAGCAAAGCTGAGAAAGATGTTCGCTTTTCAGCCTTCTAAACGGCCTGTTTCTACAAAAGCTGTGAAAACTGCTTTCTGTCTCAATACCTATCTCCAACCGCAATCAAATTTAACTAAACTAAAACATAAAAGCTTCTATACCCCCACAAGGCCACAATTTCTAACCAACACCCACATACCTATGCTTGTCTAACTATTATTCATGCCGTTGCCATCTCTAAGTACAATAGAAATACAGTTGGAACTTACCAATACCTACGCATGCAAACACCTTTGTCTAGCAGGAAACTAACAATAGGTTTTACCCTTCTAGGCACAGAAACATTCAATTAAACACACTTAAAACTATACCTTATTTCTAATGTTTAGCAATACACATCTAATTCCCTTAAAATACCTTTGTTTTCCTAACAACATCTCGAGCACTTATCAGTTTCAAATTGCCCCACACTATAAAATATTGTAATAGATTGCTTCCGCTTCTTAACAAGGATGGTGCAGTTGATATCAAATTTGTTCATGGATTTGCCCTCTAAGGAGTATGATAGGTTAACTGATGTGTTGTCTGTTTCGTGAAGCCTGCCTATCTCCAAGAAAATATATATATATACACTCAGTACAAGGTAACAAAATTCATGTTACTGTCCTTGATTTTCAACAGTGGTAAGACAGCAAATCCATCTCATTTCCCTTACAAGAGCATGATCTTGTTTAATAAGCACATTGTATGAATAATAGGTATTACAGTTGGAAAATACCAAACAAAAAATACGTATATACAGAACATACAAAATCAAGAAAATGATTGTGGATCTACATAAAACAAATGTTAGGCTGTAACTGGAGTATTTAGAGCAGTTCTGAGTGCTCAATTATAAATAAGATACCATGTATGAGGATGTTGCCACAAGGGCTGTATTCACTGGAGCAGACAAATTAAGGAGGAATCTCATAGAGGTGTTCAAACTGATGAAACTGTTAGAGAGTGTAAATAGTGAAAGATTATCTAAACTAATCGATGATTTAGCAACTGGAGGTTTTTACTACAGGAAACATGGGGGCATAACCGATTCGTTTTTGCACTTGTAATATGGGATAGTTTACCATCAAAGTTGAGATAATCACATTAAAGAAGACTTGAAGAAATATATTAAAATTGTAGGAAAAGATTAGATAGCTTCAACAGGAGAAGTAGATAATGTTGATGGGGTAGGGTTGGGGACTAGCACTGACACACGCATAGTAGGTCGAAAAGTCTTCTCCTGCACTGAAATGTTTATAATATGTACATGGAATGCCATTTCTCATTACTCACACTGCAAAAGTTAATGAGCATATGACATATGATTTCATCTTTTTTACCTTTTATATTTTTCAGATATTTAACATACAGATGGCTTAATTAGAATTATAAATAGCATTTGACATCCTCAACTTAATAATTTGCCTCATAGCAGAAATATCTGTTGATGGTAAAATATAATATATTAACATTTACGCTTTTTTTTGGGAAGTGTTTTATTATTTCAGAATTCACTTGGTAAATCCTGCATCACCGTTTATTGTGTGAATGTGCTGTATGGTCAACTGCACTGTTACTGGTTAGCTGTATAGTTAACTGCACCATCCTTATTCACACAGTTGGAGTTGATGATTTGCTTCTGAAGATCATAACCCATGAACTTGCCAAAACTATATTAACCTCTTGCGCAGTCGTGGCAGACTTTCCATATTATGGTTTTTTTTGTACTATTAAAAATATATATTGTAGTCAGAGTTTGTTTCATTTAGTTATGCTCTTAGAGGATACTTATTATATCTATTTATATGTGAAGGAGGAAGAAGAATGTATGCGTGTAGTGAAGGAATGATGTCAAGAAGAATGTGAGTTCAAGCCCCACTGGAGAGAGATTTGAGCAAAAATCTAGGCTGACTTTAAACGCAATACCAAGGAAATGCTGCACGTCTGGACGCGCCATCTTTCAGATGAGGTTTAACCGAGCGAGGTCCTGTCTGGGCATTCAAGTAGAATAAAATATCCTAGGCCACTATTTTGAAGGTGGTCTAGGACATTCTTATTGGTATGCTGAACAGTATGAATCACTTGAACAACATCTCCAACAACAGATTATCTGATCTTTATCCCAATGGCTAGTCATGGCACCTTTCCTGTGCTTCAGCAATGACAACATTTTTGAAATAGTTATTTGATTGTAAAGTGCTTCCGGGCATCCGGAGGTCATGAAACATGAGATACAAATGCAAGTTTTTATTTTATCTTACATGCTGTAAAATGTAATGGTATCTACCTCATTACAGTAAATTAAATACCAAAATGTTATTTGTGAACCAGCAGTTTATGATCCTTCTGAATTGATCTTTCCAGCAAATTATTGGATAAACTTTGCCAAAAGTTCCCCATGTTGAATATTGCCTGTATAAAGCTAAAGGTTAATGTCCTTGTTTCTATTGCTGAGTAAGAGAACAGGAAATTTGAAATAAATTTAATCTCGTCCTTCCTGATACCAAATCAGTTTTTTTAAAGATCTGAAAACGTGATGTTTCGATCTTTGAGGGGTTTATGGATAAATGCCAAACCACATATATCGTAGTAGTTTATTTTAGACTCCTTTTTGATGTCATATTTTCAAATTATCTACATAATGCTCAGTGCAGTAATGAGTAGTTCATAACTTTGTCCAATTCCTCTTCTCTAGTGATGAGGATTCACAATAGGAATTGTTGACGTAGAATGCATTCCTTGCACGAGGAGGACCTGACCTGTCATGAGTGTAGAAATGAGTTGTTAAATTATGACTCAACATTGGAAAAATTTCAGTAGTCTTCAGTTTCCCATTAAGTAACAGATTTCCAACCCTCATCTATAATTACTGTCTTAAAATTAATTAATATAAATTGCATTGCATTTGTTTTCACTAAGGGTTATTACAAGCATGAAGGTTTTTTTTAATCCTTCTGAATAAGTTGTGCAAGCTGTTTTAGTGTCTCCATTATCTTGAGGTTAAAGCTCTCAGACCTGATATAAAATGTTTAAGCAATTAGAAGTCATTCTATTAAATTCTGTATTGCAGCTTCTCTCCCTATGATAGCTAAACCATTACTCCAACATCTATTTTATATTCTTCTCTATTTGTATTGCATAATGCAGCTAAAATATCATTCTATACTCTTGAGCTAATTTGTAATATGCTCTATTTTGGATAGTCACCGTAAATTTAATTATTCATCTTTCCTGAATAGACTTTAAGGAGCACAGTAGATGAGACATTGATGACTTGTTAATTATTCATAAGTGTTGTGCTGGTTATCTGCCTGAGGGAGGGAAAGGCCATCCGGTTAAATTGCTTGGTTAATACATCAGATGAACATAGGAATTATATTACACAATGAGTTGGTCCACAGTTCCTTCACCTTTTGGTGATCTAGATTTCAACTCAAAAAGAGTTGTTCACAAATACATCTTCACATTACAAAGGATGGTATGGATAGATTTTAATCTTAGAATAATAGTCCATGTCTATTCGGAAATGTATTTGCTCTTGTGTAAGATATAAAAATGCTATCAATGTCAGGACATTGAGAGAAATTTCCATTGCTTAGAAATTTGCAAATCTATTTGTCTTTTTGGTGCAAATGGCAAGAGTGGAAATCTTCCCTCAGTTAAAATTAAGCCATGTCTATGTGCATTTACGAATGATTGGAGCAATATTTTGTCAACTCACAATAATTAATCAATCATTTTAATTGATCCTTTAAGTTACTCAAAGTTACACAAGTGACCAAATTATATGAATTAAATGGATAAAATCAGTCAGTTTTTGAAAACTGTACAGGATATACTCCATTGGAATAAAACAGAGGAATTGTTTTGCATTCCTTCTTTCGGTGAATCAAGGTAGAACTTTGAAGAGGTTAAATAGAACTTCCATCAGGTATTACAGAAAATTGCAAATAAAAAGGACTGACATTTGTAGGTGTGACAGCTACTCATTACATAACACACATTATTTGGTACGTCTGTGAATAAAAATCCACAGTAAACAGTGACTTGGATGAAATTAAACCAAAATGAAGACAGCGTGCAACCTTATTCTATGCCAAAATGAATATTAGCCGTACCAATATTAGCAATGTTCTTTTTACAGTTACAAATCTTTGACGAACAGAACTTAATCCGCTCCATTTACACGGTAGCACAGTGGCTAGCACTGTTGCTTTACAGCATCAGGGACCTGGATTCGATTACCGATTTGGGTCACTGTCTGTGAGGAATCTGCATGTTCTCCCCGTTTCTGCGTGGGTTTCCTCTGGGCACTCTGGTTTACTCCCACAAGTCCCAAAACACGTACTTGTAAGGTGAATTGGACATTCTGAATTTTCCCTCTGTGTACCCGAACAGGTGCCGGAATATGGCAACTAGGGGATTTTCATAGTAACTTCATTGCTGTGTAGTGTAAGCCTACTTGTGAAACTAATAAAGATTATTGTTATTAGGTCTTCATGGAGAGTATTCCAAATGTTCAGAAGTATACAATATGCACATCCGTAGTTACATGTCAACATCATTTTCAAAGGATCATCAAACACGCACACTCATGTACTGTTGACCAAACTATTGATAAGCTTTATATTTAAGGCTGTCAAGTTAAATATTTGAGTTGCAGGAATATTTCACAGGTTTGTGTGATTGACGTTTGTGTATAGAAAACACACATACTATCAGTTCAGTTTTTGAATCACCAAGTAATTGTTACCTGAATTCTACTTTAAAACTACAATGAGAATACTTTAGATGTTTCATCATGTTATTTGTGTTTTAAATTCATTTTCAGGATGTGATCTGGTTAGGCCAGCATTTATTACCCATCCCTGTTTGCCCATCAGAGGGGGTGGTGACTTGCCATCTTAAACTGTTGCCGTCCCTGAGGTGTAGGTATACCCACTGCACTGTTAGGGAGGGAGTTCCACATTGTTGCCCCAATGTCACTGAAAGAACGGCGATATATTTCCAAGTCGGGGTGATGAGTGACTTGGAGGGTAACCTCCAGGTGGTGGGGTTCCTGGGTATTTGCTGTTCTTGTCCTTCTAGATGGTAGTGGTCATGGATTTGGAAGGTGCTGTCTAAGGAACTTTGGTGAGTTACTGCAGTGCATCTTGGAGATGGTACACACGGCTGTCACTGGTCGTTAGTGGTGGAGGGACTTGTGACTTGTAGATGGTGGACAGGCTTTGGGGGCCAGGAGGTGAGTTACATGTCATAGGATTCCTAGCCTTTGACCTGCCCTGGTAGCCACAGCATTAATATGGCTAGTCCAGTTGAGTTTCTGATCAATGGTAACCCCCAGGATGTTGACTTAAAACACACACAACCAGTACAGTTTCACAAATATACAATTTAGCACTTCAACCAGAACATTCAGCAATCTTGATGCCACATTCTGCAGTCTTACACTGTAAACCCTATCCTTTGCTGCCTTTCTTTCCTTTTCAAAACGTTTCCTTAAATCTAACTCTGTGTCACCAATCCTAACTCTATTGCAAAACACCTCAGAAAGCTTTTTTGAAGTGAAGGTACAATTTTAATGCAAGCTCTTGCATGATTATGATGCAGATTCAACATTCTGTGCGATAGATATGTTGATCTGTTTGAATTCTAAATGTCACATGATATTTGAGCAGCCCAGTGATAAATTCCAATGTAATATTGGCCAAACTATTGGTAAGCTTTATATTTAAGGCTGTCAAGTTAAATATTTGAGTTGCAGGAATATTTCACAGGTTTGTGTGATTGAAGTTTGTGTATAGAAAAGATTCATCACTTTATGCCTGCTGCACCAAATCTTTTTTTGTTCTTTGAATCATATAGAAGCACAAAATAGAACTTCCTGCGGAATAACAGAACTTTACAGTATTTTGTTGACTATATTGTGTTTATAAATACCTTTTCTTTTTTTTTTTTAAATTTAGAGTACCCAGTTCAATTTTTCCAATTAAGTGGCAATTTAGCGTGGCCAATCCACCTACCCTGCACATCTTTGGGTTGCGGGGGCGAAACCCGCGCAGACACGGTCTAAATGTGCAAACTCCACACAGACAGTGACCCAGAGCCGGGATCGAACCTGGGACCTCAGCGCCGTGAGGCAGCAGTGCTACACTGCGCCACCGTGCTGCCCTATAAATACCTTTTCAAGAAAATTCTCCAACATGACATTCAGTTTTACTTGTTTAATGCCAATGTTTTATACAGAGAAAAACAACCCCATTTAAATATCTTCCATTAAACTTCCAATTATATCATTTTAGACACGGAGGCATTAGAAAATGATTGACTTGGAACAAACTCTGTCCAAACGTGACATTAAAAATTGTTTTCACTTCCCCGAAAACCTTTGCAAAAATATTTGATACATCTGGAGAGAATGAAAAGCATTGGTTAAAATCACTCAGCTTCACAAAATTATGTTAATCTTAAGCCATGAAATGTAGATGCATGAGCCAGGCCTATAGTTTTATTACTTTCACAAACAGTAATATATGTTGTGATGAAGTATCTGCCCCGATAGTACAATGCGTTAAATGGTCTCTTTCCAACCTGCACGTCTCTGGGCATTTGTTTTTTCTTTATCAGCTGGGCACATACTCACTTAGCCATTAAACGTGGCAACCTGTCTCCCTCTTGTCTCAATAATAATGTAAAAGAAAAGAACATGAGATGGCTGTAAAGGAGATTTTAATTATACTTCACAATTTTGTGAAATAGCTTAAATCTCACCTCCCAAAAGTAAAATGGAATTTTAATACTAAGTATCATACCCTGTCACTGAAAAATACGCTGGATCCCTGCACTTTTCTGCTTTAAAGTATATTTGAAGGTGATCAAGGTAACAAATGAAATTTCTGTGAATTCTGTGAGCTGTTTTCTTCAGCCTGCGTAACCAACAAGTCAACAACAAGCCCTCTCTGGCCAAATCTAACACATCCAGCGTAGAGCTTCCGTGAGTAATGAGGTCCTCGGTACATATTAACATTATGCTCTAGCCTACCCTGATTCATACCCTTTATAACCATATGCTGTGCAAGAAAGCGAGGGAAAAGAGAAAGAGTTTTTAATAATATTCTAATCAATTTGCAAATGAGTTACGCAGCTTGTATCACTTTTAATACTCAATGGACATGAAATAATCTTTTAATTTGTATAAATGTGAAAATCTAAGTTCAACAACAATTGTTACATTATCCGGTTATTCGCTTCTCCCAGTAGGACACATGCCGCTGGGCAGATAGGAAGCATGCTTTTGAGATGTATAGGAAATCACAATCACATGGAACAGGCTGCATGGACCAATGGATATTTTCCTGTTGGTCACTTTCATATATTCAAAAGTTAGGAAAAATGTTAATTTTCAACTCCAGAAAGGTGTGCCATAAAAAGGCACCATAAACAATTTGGAATGTCTCTTTTATTTGGTTTTAACAATAGGGGGTCCAGAATTGACAACAATATTTATATGTCATATGGCTTTGATTAAAATAATTTCAAATCTCTGCCGCAAAGTGGATCTGAGCAAGTTGAATTTGCTGCGTACTGGACATGATTCCAAGAACCAAACCACCTTCAATGCAATGGATTGGGTTTGAACAGAAGCAAATCTTTTGGTATGAAATATGGGATCAGTGGTGGATGCAGTTTTACAGTTGACTCTTTCCAATATAAGGAATGTTGCTGGATTACCCCTAACATCTGCTCTTCCTGATCTACAAGTAGTGAGGACCATTGTGAACTACAATATTTCCTTAATTATTTTATTACCATTGATTGTGTTGAGAGATAAGGCAGTTTTGAAGTGTTACTGTCACTCTGGAAGCTTTTAACCATTTGTCTATTTAAGCTGATTGTCAACGTATTCTAAGTACACAAGCTTGATTTTTTTGCTTTGACATTACCTTTCACTTAAAATACATGCTTTAATCTAAATTATTACAGTTTACTTAAATGTTTGCATACAATCTTTATCAGCTCACAAATTAATGTCACTAAAGTCTACACACTACATTTTCTGTACAATTTGACTGATCCAGTCTTTAGCTTAATGTATTATTTCCTAATAAAACTACTTTAAGCTGTGTTCATTTGAATAATTTTAGATGTTTCTTCATTATATATTATTAATTCTCATTCATCGACAAACATAAACATTCTCACAGTAGCCTGAAGAACCTTGTGCAGGTTCTATTACTTTCGAAAGCTTAACTCATGAAAAACTATTTTATTCTAAGTACCACAAAAATAGTACCAAACACATGAGAACAAGCTCTAATTCTGTTGGTTATGAGTTACCACATCTCGCTGAATGTCAACAGTGCAAGGTTATTCTCCTCCGCTCCACCCAGGAGTTGAGTCTAGTACAGCTGATATTATATGCTGGTGTAGTGTTGTGAATAGATTCTCCTGTCTATTACATTAAACTTTCAATTTTATGTGTTGATCTAACTGAATTACATTGATCTCAGATCTATAGATGTTTCTGAACTTGCTGCTAAGTTTAATGATCCTGGCTGCTGGTAGCTGAAGAATATCAACAGTACTGCGTCTAGTGAAGGTAGAACTGATAAGGTTAACATCACTGAATTCATTAGTCAAACTGAAAGTTCCAGTACACAGCCACAATCTTTTTAATATACGTTCAGTAGCAAAAGTAGAAAAGTAGCTGTGGACCTAAGCTCTGTTAAAGCCTAGACAACTGAGGGACAAACTTAAAAAAAACTACAACTAAATTAATGCACAGTAAACCTCAAGAAAATTCTTGATACAAGCAAACTTACTTTTTGATTGGATCCCTCCCAGTCATGACTGATACAATGGGACCTATTGTACATAAACTGCTTATAAGTGCAATGCTCATCTATTCCAAAATAATGATACATCAGGATTTCTTTGTGTTTACTGAATTAATATTCTCAAAGTTTAATTATTACAATGGTAAAACACAAAGCAAAGCGGTGAGCTCATTTACCACTTACTGTAAACTCCAAAAAGTATCATTCAGACATTGTACAAAATGCCTCACTGGATTTTAAAGGGTTAATCATATTTCAAAATACAATCGGATACTCTATTCAACAGATTAACAGGAAAGGATAGAGGGATTATACACAGACATACAAGGATGCTAAGAATGGAGTGCTTGATATATACAGTATATATATATATTGCACAGTTTCCACTCTTACCACAGCCTGTGTTAAAATCCTAAAGGGAGTAGGAAGTTTCAATCCAGAATAAAATCCAGCATTTGATTTTATTATTGTTTCCTGTCTGATGAGGGACATAAATTATAACACAATATATTTTAAATTATAGGATGTAGCCTCAATCCAGGCTGTCCTTGCAATCCTTGTAATGTAAAGACACTGCTTCATATAAATTAATAAACGGGTGGAATCCTGCAGAACCCTGTAGAGGAATATTCTCCAAATGTTATCACGCATCCTGCTTCAATTCATAATGAACATATTTATTGCAGTCAAAACTTTAATTTGCATTACGGGGCGAGGAGGAAAAATAAAGAGAAAGAATAAACACGATGCCCGCGCCTGGCAATTCTAAGTGCAAAGGTATTCTTCCCGGTTGCTCTTATTTAACCTGCTCTCTCAGAATAGCCAAGTGCTGTTTCTCACCTTGTGAAGATGCACAGAGTTGGACATAGAGCCCCAGGTAATGCAAAGCTCCCACAGTCACTCCAAACATCCCCATGTTGTCTGCAACGCTGTGACTCTCACATCAGTGGGGTTTGGTGTTAGAAATCCGGGTCTCGGGTCTCAGGAAATTTCCGCTCAAGCAGCTCGATCGCTCAGCCGATCTGAGGCGAACTGCTCTCTCGGAGCTGCTGCCTCTGCGGTACTTCACCGTGGGGGCGCAAGAGGCTGCTGAGAACTGAGCTGTGCTGCGAGCGCAGGGGCGCCGGATCACCGCGCGGAGGTATCCACTCCCAGACATTTTATTTAACTTCTCGAGGCACCAACTCACAGAATCAAACTTCTGCCTGCGGAAGATTGAAGTGCCCCTGGTAACACAGGCGCTCACATACTGAGCAAGGTCCCTATCGGAGTCAGGTTTGACAAGCCACTCAGCCTCCAGTGATAACCAGGCTAATTTTCTGATAGTCCAGCATGTTTCAGATTGCTTGTTATAAAGAATGACAGGGCCCCGGTGGGGTAGGTCTGGGGGGTTTGATATTCTCCACCTCAGACTCTGATAACCGTGTGAAGCAATCCACCAACACACAGGCTGACCAGAAGCGTCAGGAAGCTCTCCAGTTCTGAGTTGGTAAGATATCAGTTTGGTGAAATGGTTAAAAAGCAGAACAATCTGTGCCCTCGCCCTGAATACGCTGATCCTTAGAGTTTGCTTTTCACTTCTCGAGGGTTGCACAGGTGAGATGTATCCCTCGAGCAGCAAGTGACCACTCCATCTTAGGGTGACCCTTGAAAAGATGTTTTCCAATTAATATCAGACCACACTGCTTGCTATGAAGAACAATCATTCATTTGATAAATCTTGCTTGGCGTCTCTCAGACTCCCAAAGCGTTTCCCAGTCAGTAGGCAGCAAGGTTCTGCAACCAGCATTCGGGTAATGATCTGAGTGGTGTTGGTTGGGGGATAAGCGTTGGTTGGGGCAATAAGAGAACTTCGCTTGTTTGAATGGTGACCTCTTACTCATCGCAAAAGACGACTTGGTGGGCAGTGCAGCACTCTTTCAGGAGTGGAGTGAATTGTCAAGACTAGATTGTGGGTTCAGGTCTCTGGTGTGGGACTTAAATCCAGGTCCATATGGCTCAGAGGGAGCGTGCTCCCACTTAAACCGAGGTGCACCCCTGACAAAGTCCTAGCCGATCCAGGTGTGGAATCTGAAGGTTATTTAAAGCACATGCTGTAAAATGGAGGACTGGATGAAAACAATGGAAAAACTGTGCAGATTCATTAGCTGGTCAATATATATAAAACAGGAACAAAACTTGGCCTAATTGTTTCTCATGTGTTGTCTTCATATGAACATGGCGGATTTTACCACCGGTTCGTTGTTGATGGGTCAATAAATAGCCCTGATTTTTCTCTAGTTTTAAACAGATCGCCATAGATGTTTCAGCTCAATTGATCCCCTGAGGGGAAAGAGTGTTTGCGCCACGATCGGATTTAATTTTCTGTACTACAGCTCTTGCTAACCTCCTTGCTGTGTGCGAATTACAAATATGCTGCAAGGGGGTTAGCACCGTTTCCCAGTCGGTACCGGACACTATATTTTACAAATGAAAGCAGAATGAGCGGGAACACCACCGCAGATCAGTCACAATGCAGAGAAGGAGAAGAAAAGTCAACTTCTGAGGAAGAATTCTTCTTCAGAGTTACAGTTTCTGTTTTAGTTCCACTAATTGCTGTTTGTTTGTCAATGTGCCCTGTCTATCAGATATTCAGCCAGGAGAGTCCTGAGAAGCAACATTTGCCCTGCGAGGGGTGGGTGAGGGATAATGAGGTGGATGAGTCATCGAGTCACACAGTTTACAGGGTGGGTGAGGGATAATGAGGTGGATGAGTCATCGAGTCGCACAGTTTACAGCACAAAAAGTGGCCTTTCGGCCCATCGTGTCCGCACCAGCCATCAAGCACCTATATTCTAATCCCCATTCCAGCAGCTGGTCAGTAGCCTTGTATGGTATGGGGGTGGGGAGTTGGAGTGGCGGGAGGTCTGATTGGAGGAGAAGGGGGGAGGGGGAGGGGGGGTCTCGGAGGTTTCCACACACACAGAAGCTTGGACCACTGAAAAAGAGACAATGCATTGTGGCTACTGGAGTGGCATTTTCCCCTAACAGTTTGCGGCAGTCATTCCAAATACACCCTGCCTACCACACAGCCCAGCAGCCTGTTGGTTGAATTTCAATTCCGTATGTCATACTGCTCAGTGATTGGCTGTTCAAATCAAAACAGCATGTTGCAGCGGTTCATGACAGGCAGAGAGCAGACCCTACTCCACCAGCCTAACCCTAACCACGTTTGCCAAATGAAATGTGGACTGAGTTATGATTCCATGATAAGGCAGCACTTGTTGAACAATCCTGAGTCTGACAGTAGCGACAATAGCAACCAATTTAAGATGATCAGAAGAGCTTGTAGCATGGTTTATTTATACATGTTAGAAGTGGCATACATTAGTACATAGGGCCCTGCTGGCTGCAACGAAAAAGAATATGTTCAAGCCATGTACCTTTTTGGAGCTTCGGAAGCCTATTGTTTCCTCTTTCTTTTACAGTGGCAATTGCCTGGCCATGGCAATTCCCTGACCAATCAGAGTTGACCTGCCAACCAATCAGCACTCCTTTTCTCCTGTGGCATTATTTGTTGAGTGTTTGAAATTTGGCACGCTTGCATTTGTCCTGATGAGTGCAAGCCGGAAACCTTCTGCAAAGTGTCTCCCTCTTCAACAATATTCAAGTAATGTACGGTCACGGGACTGGGATTTAGATTCGTCCTCTAAATGTTTCTTAAACCCGTTTTATTATGGGGCAGAGACCAGTAACAGTAAATAGAATGTCATCTTCATTCGTCTGGAGCGCATCAACGTCACAATTAACTTAATGAGAATGATTATCAGAGTTAACAATAACAATTAGAATGACTGTTCATAACATATACCAATTAGGGTGATTACATATTAATGAGCACCAGCGTCGGCCAAGTGCTCGCAATGCGATGAAACAACGTCGAGACCTTGTTACTTTAACACGCGACACACAGGTCAGCGCCGACACTTGCAACAACTGCTCGTTTTCAGACCTGCATGAATAAGACTCATCCGAATGTGCAACGAGGAAGGCGCAAATGTCTCCTCCATCGGATGCAGCGTGTGCCCAGTGAGGTGCAGCTGACATCCCCTGTCCTGGAGTTTGTTTTCAGCACCAGCCTGCAGAACAGCTCCCGCAAAGACATGCAAACACCAATGGAGCATGTTTAAATATCACACACTGTGCGGCTGTCACTGAGGTACAGAGGCTCTCACAAGCACGCACATATTTAGATGCTATTGAATTACAAAGTGAAAAGTGCAATTTCTGATTTTGATTTATTTTGCGGAGGGTGTTAGTTATGGGATTGCAGCGTGTTGGGGTGAGCATTCAGCCGGTGTGCTAATCTCTGTCTACTGTGTTAAGGTGCTACCTCGCTCTATCTGGTCTATTCCGGGAACAAGGCTCTCTCCCTCTCGCTCTCACTGATCGATACCAGAGCTTCTCTCATGCAGCAATCAAAGCGTTCAGTCGGGTGCCTTTCTTTCCATCAGAGCCAGCCCTGAACTGAATGATTTCGAGCGCGAACCAGTTGTGCATTTTCATTGCTGTCCTTGTGTTTACTAAGTTACAGCTCGCAACCACTGCGTCTGCCTCCTTACATCTTTTCACTCAAAAACAAAATCCCCACCCAACATGCTCACTCCTCACGCTGCTCGGGATATTCGCTACGTGTTGCAGTGAGTGAATGTATGATTTTTAAATGCACACATGAAATAAAGTTGGAAACCGAGTGTTTTTTTAAAAATAGCTCCAAACTGAAGCAAAGATTGTTCCTTTGCTACACACACACACACACACACGATGCAGGAGCGAGCAAACGGCGCCCATGGAAACTGGCTCGAGCTCCTTCCTAAAAGATATTTCTGTGCATGTTGGGGAATGAAGACCGCGGTAAACCTCATCCTTAGCTGCTGCCCTTGCCCAGGCTGCACAACTGGGCTGCAATGGCAAGGGTGACACACTCATTAATCAGCCGTTAACCACCAGAGACAAAACAAACATCCTGCCCACAATGTTGGGCCTAAACAGCATCGAATCGTCATATCACACGGCACAGAGGGGGAGCTATTCGGCCCATTGTGCCCGAGCTAGCCCATCCCTCCCACTCCCCTATCTCTTCCTTACAACCTTGATCTTTTATTTCAATATATCCTTTGAAAGTTATTGCTTTCATCACCACTTCAAACAATGCTTTTGAAATCATAGTCGCTTGTTGCATAAATAATATTTCTCATCTCCTCTCTCGCCAACTCTAACTACTGAAACTATCATAAACCCGGGTCCTCTGCCCACTGGGCAGCACGGTAGCACAGAGGTTAGCACCGTTGTTTCACAGCACCAGGGACCCCGGGTTCGATTCCAGGCTTGGGTCACTGTCTGTGCGGAGTCTGCAGGTTCTCCCCATGTCTGCGTGGGTTTCCTCCGGGTGCCCCGGTTTCCTCCCACCAGTTCCTAAAGACGTGCTGTTAGGTAATTTGGACATTCTGAATTCTCCCTCTGTGTACCCAAACAGACGCTGGAGTGTGGCGACTAGGGGCTTTTCACAGTAACTTCACTGCAATGTTAATGTAAGCTTACTTGTGATACTAATCAAGATTATTATTACTATCTTAAGTCTGTATCCTCTGACCACTGAAACCTAAACCCAAATCATCTAACTACTGAAACTCCCTTGAAAGAGGAGTGTCCTCTCTTTAAGAAAAAACGTCATCCCTGTGAACATAATATTCCAACACTCCTTGGAGACGTCCTGTTGGACTCCAAACTCTCTTTCCCTCTCCACGGTTGCTGTGGAATCTTTCCAGCACTTTATTTTTAAATCTCCCCATGCTGCAAAAAGGAAGTTTTGCATTTACCTAGCGCCTCGACACAGCGAAGATAACATCATATTTGCAGTGGTTATAGCGTTTCCGCCCTTCAAAATCAAGAATATGCAAACGATTGTTTTACATTGTTGGTCTAACCAGCAGCCAACTTAATATATTTGCCGAACAACTTTTTTTCAGCTCCAGCGCCCAGGCTACAGGTCAAAGCGTTAGTAATTAAAGTGCAGAAGCCGTTCATTGCTGAGGACAGTGCTGGCAATAGATATTGCTGTAATGTTACATTGTTTGATATGTGAGTAATGACACTGAGTTATGGGAAATCTCTCAACTGTGCGACACACTCCTCCAACTCAACAGGATTGCAAATGCGGCGACTGGTGATCAGTGTTCCTTTTTTGCACAAGTGACCGAACACTTGGAACTCGAGGCTGGTGCTGTGAGACTCGGTGTCTCCGCCAAAGGCAAAGCCGAGGATGACGACCATTAGAACACAACCGCCAGAAGCTAATGGCCACAAAAGTGATAATGCCCGAGTCTGTAAGACCCTGAGTAATAAACCTTCTGTCCGAATTCCCAAATCCACCCCATCCCCTCCGTGTGTGGGAGAGCCTATCTAATCCTGCCAGTAAAGAAAACAATCTGATTCTTTTTTAACTATCTTGTTACAAATGATGGCAAAGCACTATTGATTCTGCCATCCATATTACTCGCGCTCCCCGTCAACACTGTCGCAATTATCCCACAATCCCGGGCTCCCATTATGAATTCATACGTGGGAGTATGGGTTGGTGATGAATTGATAACACTGCAGGGCAGATTTCTGAATCCACACTCCGATCTCCTGTTCTCAGGCACCGTGGCATTTAGATATCTGCTATTCTTGACCAATCCACCAGGAGGTGCACTTAAAAAGGGACCGAATATCCGAAAGTGCATATTGTTGTTTCAAAACCTCTTGACAAAACTGCAACTTTTCATTTGGATTCTTAATGGCTAGATGATTTATAAAATTTACTGGACGACAGAACTAACCTTAAGAAAACAGTTTTATAATTATGGGGGCCATTAAAATATTAATTAGTAGATTATTTTGTATGTCTCAATCGTTAATTTACTCCATGTGTAGTAAGTATTTTTTTAAGAGTAATTTTATTTTAGTGCTTTTTTTCCTGCGGTGGGGGGGGGGGGGGGGTGGAAAATGATCCGTCAAAATCCTTTCATGTGATTGGTTGTTTTTGTTAATGATCTTTATTGTCACAAGTAGGCTGACATTAACACTGCAATGAAGTTACTGTTAAAAGCCCCTAGTCGCCACATTCTGGTGCCTGTTCGGGTGCACAGAGGGAGACTTCAGAATGTCCAATTCACCTTAACAAGCATGTCTTTCAGGACTTGTGGGAGGAAACTGGAGCACCCACACAGACACAGGGAGAACATGCAGAGTCCACACAGACAGTGGCCCAAACTGAGAATCAAACCTGGGACCCAGGTGATATGAAGCAACAGTGCTACCCACTGTGCTACCATGCTGCACATGATGGCTTCAGACCAGCTCCATGTTGGAAATATCCTGTACAAAATGTCGGTTACAAGACCACTGCATAATTTGTTCCATCCCCATAGAGACCATAACTTCTTTTAACAGAGATTAATTTCCCAGAAACTGATGGAAATTACCAATCCAAAAATGTGCAGGTTTGGTTAAGTAGATTGACCATGCTATAACAATGCCCCTTTGTGTCCAAAAATGTGCAGGTTAGGTGAGGATATGAGGATAGGGCGCATCTGAACCTAGGTAGGGTGGTCTTTCGGAAGGTTGGCCTGAATGGCCCCTTTCTGCACTATAGGGATTCTATGAGAATATGATTTCATGTTTTAGTTTTAAACCTACTGTAATAATCAATCTGAAATCAACATAGATTAAACATGAATTAACAGGCAGCCAATAGACGCAACTAAAGAAATGGTACGTTCACATTAACAGAACCGAGATTTTTCTTATGAAACCCCTTTTCTGTGTGCTGCACTTCTGGAAGATGTGTAACATTACAGGAATGAATCCGAAGCAACTCCCAGCTCTACAGTTGGCTCATTTCTTTCTGACACATGAGGCTAAAACTTATAGTACTTTTTGAAAGTTATCACTCTCGGTCCACTTCTTCCAGATCTGATTTTCACCAGCAGTGCGCACCTTGGCGACTCCTAGTTCCTTAAATTTCCAAGAGTCCCATCTGTTTTTCCCCTTCCTTTCAAACATGAAACAAACTCTCACAAGCACACTGCTTTGTTGTTAAAACAAAACAGTCCAAGGTGTAAGCTGCTTTGTCTCTCATTATAAGTACATTATTTTTCTTTCAGTGTCCCTTTTCTGTGAGATATTCTGGAAAGGTATGACAACTCTCCCTTGATATTTATCTGTTTCTGTTTCTCCCCCAATGGCAACCAGATCACATGGATTTGTCTCCAAGCAGAGGTATTTAGTATTACTTTGCTATTTCCCTTTTCAGAATGTTCCATTTCATTTTAAGTAAATTGGACTTTCCAAAACATAATTTTGTAAAGTCGAGCTCCATAACACATGATAGGAATGAATCTTTCACCAGACAGATCCCTAAAGAGTTCACGGTCAGCGTGGACACCTTTTTTTTCTGCTGCCTGCAAAATCGAACCCCAAATATTCTACCTCTCTTGATTTTCCTTCTGATTCTATAATATTTATAATATGTATTATATATAGTATGCATTTATGTATAATATATGTACATATATATGTATCTGTGTGTGTATAAATATGTATGTTTGTGTATACATATATGTGTATCTGTTTTATGTACTCTATGGTCAGAATTTTGCACTCCCCTTTCCATTGGGTGTGAATGGCAGCACGAGAATAAAATCTCATAGGAGGCACAAATCGTGTTACATGTTGGTGGGTGGTCCCATTGTGATTACCCCCCGCCAGTGATGTAACGGGATTCAAGACTTTGATTGTCATGGGACCCACCTCTTAGAAAATAAAATCAAAGTTGCGAGCAATATGGTGGAGAAAGCTGCCATTTGGACGGATGGCATAAATGCCACCTTTCCTGCCCACTGCAGCAGTCTGCCTCAAAAAAGAAAATTCTTCCCTATGGGTCTGACAATGAATAGTTGTGCATCCTGATATAACAAAGGGAGATAAATTAACCCTTGGTGCTTCAGAAAATCTAGTCTTTTAAACTTTGTGAAGTAAGTTGCCTGAATGTCAAAGTGCAATCTCCAAGATAACTTCCATAACAATGTTATCCACTTTTACACAGACGGATGACCAACATGAAAAGAAATTCAGCAACGCTAAAAAATTGGATAGAAATTGGTCTTGGGTGATGGGGCTGAATAGATGATGTCAAATTGAGCGCTGGTTTAGCACAGTAGCTAAATAGCTGGCTTGCAATGCCAGCAGTGCGGGTCCAATTCCTGTACCAGCCTGCCCGAACAGGCGCCGGAATGCTGCGACTAGGGACTTTTCACAGTAACTTCATTGAAGCCTACTTGTGACAATAAGTGATTATTATTATTATTAATTTAATATTGCCTGCGTTGTAGTCAATTCCATCAACTTCAACACAGCTGACTATCCAGCTGAATATTTATCGAATGATGGATATGACAACTCCTATTTCATGTGTCCACACAATACCAATTTCTATCACATAATAATTGCTGCAACTCTGCATATCAAGAAACTGGGCCTGTCTTTGAATGTTGTCAGAAAAAAACTCATATATCAACCCACACCTAGTTGGCCAAATATTACACCTCCAATATATGTTGAAGGCGAGACTCTGGAGTATGTTGAGTACTCTCATACCTTGGCACTACCTCTCTCAAAAGCTCATCATTGGTGAGGAGATCCTGCAGTCAATCTGCAGTTCAGCCTTCTACAAACTTCACGAACGAATGTTTGACAACAAATATACCAGCTAGTCAACAAGAAACCTAATATACAGAACAGTTGTCATCACCATGCTTACGTACTGTAGATCGACCCCATTGGTGCATCAGCAACATATAATTCGATCAGCAATTTCTCTACCGCCCCCCGCCCAGATCCTGTGGGAGGATTGCCCCCCCCCCCCTCCCTTAGTGGAAGACAAATAAAACACATGAGGACTCTCTAAAGCTCTCCCAGCAGGACAGCAATATTGACACTAATGACTGGGAGAAGCTTGCCACCAATTGTTCAGGAGGGCAGTGGCTTGTCCATCAAGCTGCATCATCCTTTAGCTCCTGTCATGTGAGACTACCTTTAAGAAATGGGTGTTTATAAGTGGGTATGTATATAAATAACTGCAGTGAGAGTACCTTTAAGAAACACGTGTTTACTACTGCAGTGATGTCAGAGAGTGGGTGGAGCTGGGATGTCTGTCAGCTTTTTACTTTTGTTTTAGGTTGTTTGGTGCAGGGTGTATTTTAGTTTTGTTTTCAGAGCTGGATAGATGGAGTCACAGACAGAAGGTGTATGAGTCTCTCTCGCTGTAATCTAAAGACTGTAAATCGATCCTATGGTGATTTAAAACTAATAATTGCTCTCAGTAGTGACTTTAACCTGATGTGCTTCTGTTTAAAGGTTTTTTTTAAAAGACTTATGGCTGTTAAAAGGAAAGCTTAAAGGATTACTTAGTGTTGTATTCTTTGGGGGTTGTATTTGAATCAATTGTTGCTAAGATGTTCACTGTATGTTTTAAAAAGGTTAACTTGAGTTCATAGAACAAACATTATCTGGCTTTAAAAAAAAACTTCTATTTCCGCTGTACCACATTGTAGAGTGAGCCGTGTGCTCCCCATACCACAATCTATTAAAAGTTGTGGTTCAGATGAACTCCATGATATTCTTTGGGGTTCTCTAAACCCTGGCCCATAACCAATTGGGGGCTCGTCCGGGATAAAAGTCTTATCTATTAGATTGGCTTAGTGAACTTAAAGACAGTGAGGGGTGAGCATATTTTGGTTGCTTTTCAGGTGTGGTATTCTAATTTAAGTAGTGAGTGTGTTGTGGCTCTGAAGGTTTTGGGGGTGGAGATGGGCACACGCAGTACCTTATGGACAGAGATTAAAAACAGACTGTTAGATTTGGCAAAAACGTTGCAGTTAACATTACCTGACAAATTGCGATAAGACGAGGTAATTATGGTGGTGGCAAAGCATTTAAAGTTGCCTGAGATACAGTTTGACTCGTTGGAAATAGCAAAAATGCAGTTACAAAATAAACAAATGGAACATGAGAAAGAATTAAAGCAGCTTGAATCCGAAAGAGAGGAAAAACAAAGAGAGGGTGTGGAAAAATAAAGAGAAAGAGAAAGAGATAGAGAGGAAAAAGAAACGGAGAGACATGAAAAAGAAAAAGAGAGAGAAGAAAGGAAAACAGAATGAATAGCCCAAGCAGAACAAAAAGAAAGAGAAAGAGACATACAGATCAGGGAAAAAGATAAAGAGAGAGAGTTTGAACTTCAGAAAATGGCCATGAAACATGACAGTCAGTTAAAATTGGCAGATGTAAAGGGAAACGTACAGTTAGATGACAGTGATGAGGATATTGAGAAAGAGCTTCAAAGTCGAAGGCTTGGTGGGAATCTATTTAAGTGTGTCCAAGCATTGCCAAGGTTTGATGAGAAGGATGTAGAAGTATTTTTCATTTCATTTGAGAAGGTAGCTAAACAAATGAAATGGCCACAGGACATGTGGGTATTACTGATTCAAACAAAGCTGATAGGTAGGGCTAGTGAAGTGTTTGCATCACTACCGGAGGAGGTATCTGTGACGTATGAGAAGGTGAAAAAATCAATCTTAGGTGCATATGAATTAGTGCTTGAAGCCTACAGACAAAGGTTCAGAAATTTAAGGAAAGAATTTAGTCAAACATACATGGAGTTTGAAAGGTTCAAACAGAGTAGTGGATGGATAAGGGCTTTGAAAATAGATCAAACACACAAAGCTCTCAGAGAAATTATACTTTTGGAGGAGTATGAAAATTCAATTCCTGATGTAGTGAGAACTCATGTGGAAGAGCAGTGGGTTAAAACTGCGAGGTTAGCAGCAGAAATGGCAGATGGTTATGAATGAGGTCATAAATCAAAGTTTGGTTTCCAACATCAGTTTCAGCCGGCGAGGGATAGAAACTGGAGGCATGAGAAATACTCAAGTGGTAGAGGTAAAGGTGATCTGATGGGAGATAATAAGGTGAATGTACCTCAGATTAAAAAGGAAATCCAGGAGGGTGGAAAATAAATGAAAAGTTTCAAATGTTTTCACTGTAATAAACTAGGCCATGTAAAGTCACAGTGTTGGTGGTTGAAGAAAAACACTGGGAAAGCTGATGTGGTAAAACAGGATAAGACAGTGGGATTTGTTAAAGTGATAAAGAAAAGCCCAAGTGAAGTGAAGGAGGTGGAAAGAAATGTACAGCCTGATCAAGAGGTGATTGATAAGAAGGTGCCAGATCTCTTTAAATAATTTACTTGTGCGAGTAAAGTTTACTCATTTGTATCAGGAGGAGCAGGTAAAGAAGTCACAATTTTAAGAGATACGGGAGCTAGTCAATCTTTAATGGTAACAGATGAGGAGTATGTAGTTTGAGAAGAATGTTGCCAGAAAAGCTGGTTATATATGGAATTTAGGGTGCAAGGAGTAGTGTTCCATTATATAAGGTAAGGTTGGAAAGTCCAGTGAAGAGTGGTGAAGTCATAGTAGGAGTAATAGAGAAACTATCTTGTCCAAGAATACAGTTTATTTTGGGTAATGATATAGCTGGATTGCAGGTCAGAGTGATGCCTACTGTGGTTGATAAGCCAGTGGAAAATCAGACAACTGATGTATTGAAGGACGAATATCTTGCGATTTTTCAAGATTGTGTAGTAACAAGGTCACAAAGTCACAGGTTAAGACAAGAGGAGAAATCAAACAGTGAAGATGAATTTGAAGTGCAATTATCAGAAACAGTTTTTGGTCAGATGGTTGAAAAAGAACAAGAACAGGTGGAGGATGAGGCAGATATTTTTAGTTCAGGAAAAGTGGCGGTGTTACAACAAAAAGATATAGAAATAAAATGGATGTATCAGAAAGCATACACGGAAGAGGAATCTGAGTGCATACCAGAGTGTTATTACCGTAAAAGTAATGGCTTGATGAGAAAATGGATTCCTTTACATATGCAAGCGGATGAAAAGTGGGCAGAAGTTCATCAAGTAGTATTGCCGGTAGGTTATAGAAAGGAGGTGTTGCGAGTTGCCATGAGGTACCAGTGGGAGGTCATTTGGGAATTAGGAAAACTCAAGCTAAAATCCCAAAACATTTTTATTGGCCTGGACTACATAAAGATGTCTTTAAATTTTGTCAATCATGTCACATATGTCAAGTGATAGGGAAACCTCAAACAGTGATAAAACCAGCACCCTTAATACCCATTCCAGCATTTGAGGAACCTTTAACAAGAGTCCTAGTTGATTGCGTAAGACCGCTTCCTAAAATGAAAAGTGGGAATCAATATCTTTGGACTATAATGGGTATGTCTGCTAGCTTTCCAGAGGCCATTCCAGTACGTAACATTACAGCTAAAAAGATTGTGGGGGAGTTACTTAAATTCTTTACTCGATATGAACTACCCACAGAAATACAATCGGATCAAGGATCAAATTTTACCTCAAGGTTATTCAAATAAGTTATGGATAGCTTAGGAATGAAACAATTTAAATCAACTGCATACCATCCAGAATCACAGGGAGTGTTAGAAAGGTGGCAGCAGACATAAAGACAATGTTGAGGGCTTATTGTCATGATTGTCCAGAGGATTGGGAAAGAGGCATTCCATTCGTACTGTTTAAATTCGGGATGCACCTAATGAGTCAACCAAATTTAGTCCTTTTGAACTACTTTTAGCTCATGAGGTAAGAGGACCACTTAAATTGATTAAGGAACAATTGGTGAGTGAGAAATCGGAAAGTACATTATTACATGTCAAATTTGAGGGAATTATTAAATAGAGCAGGTGAATTGGCGAGACAATATTTGAAAGTTGCACAAAATGTGATGAAATGGGTCACGGACAAGAAATCCAAAGATCGTACTTTTGCCAGTGGAGATAATGTTTTAGCGTTGTTACCAGTGATAGGTGACCTTTAAAAGCAAGGATTTGTGGGCCTTATCATATTGAAAGGTAATTAAGTGAGGTGAATTATGTGGTTAAAAACATCAGATAGAAGAAACATTCACCGAGTGTGTCATGTGAATATACTTAAAAAGTACTTTGAAAGGGAAGGAGAGAAAAAGGAGGAAGTTTTACTGATTCTAACTCAAAGTGATGAACCAAATCCAGATGACTGTGAATTTGACGTACCTCAAATTAAATTCGAAAATTAGGATGTTCTTAAAAATTGGGATAAATTGTTGAGTTTCCTTCCAGAGGAAAAACAGACTGACCTGAAAGAGTTATTGATACCACGTGGGCAAGTTTGCAGAGATAAATTGGGAAGTACTAAAATGGCTCTACATGGTGTAGATGTGGGAAATGCTGTTTCAATCAAACAACATCCATACAGATTTAACCCTTTAAAATTCGCACAGGTTAACAAAGAGATTGAGAGTATGCTTAAAAATAGCATAATTGAAGTGGGTTGCAGCCAATGGAGCTCACCCATAGTGATGGTACCTAAACCAGACAGTACCCAAAGTTGTGTGTGGACTATAGAAAGGTTAATGCAGTTACAAGAATGGATTTGTCCACGTTTGGAGGATTGCATTGAGAAAGTGGGACAGTCAGCTTTTATTTCCAAACTGTATTTACTTAAAGGTTACTGGCAGGTACCCTAATCCGATAGGCTGAAGGAGATTTCAGCTTTTGTGACCCCAGATAGGATATACCAATTCAAAGTTTTGCCATTTGGCATGAAAAACACCCCAGCCACATTTCAACGGTTAACTAAAAAAGTCGTTTCAGGATTACCCAATTGTGTGGTATTCATTGACGATCTGGTAATTTTCAGGCAGACATGGAAAGAACATTTAAAACATCTGATGGAGTTATTCGATCGACTTCAGGAGGCGGTTTTGGTGATAAACCTAGCCAAAAGTGAATTTAGAAAAGCCCAAGTCACTTTCCTTGAGGAGTTTCCGATACTCTCAAGACAAAGAGAAATAATGCGATTTCTTGGCATGAGTCGATTTGATCGAACATTTGTGAAAGATATTTGTGGCATGGTTGCTCCGCTGATAGACTTGCTGAAGAAACATCAAAAATTTCTGTGGACAGCAGACTTTCAACAGGCATTTGACGGCCTGAAAACTGTGATAACCAATGTTCATGTGTTGGAGAATTACAAGGGACTCTGTGATCAGATTGAACTAAAGTATCTGACTTTAAAGTGAAATGCCGAGGCGTAGAGAAATGGACGGATCGTGCAGAGACCTTCTTGTTCAAAGAGACTGTCAATCGAGAAGGATTTCAGTTGGAGGAAGCAGAACAAAAATGGACTATATTATTATATCTGTTTGCATGTGCATTTCTTAAAGGATGGTGAAAAATGAAACCATCTTGAAGTTGATAGGTTTTTTTTCTTTGGGGGAGGTGTCATGCGAGAGTACCTTTAAGAAATGGGCGTTAAATGGGTGTGTATATAAATATCTGTAGTTAGAGTACCTTTCAGAAATGGGTGTTTACTACTGCAGTGATGTCAGAGAGTGGGTGGAGCTGGGTTGTCTGTCAGCTTTTTACTTTCATTTTAGGCTGTTTGCTGCAGGGTGTGTTTTAGTTTCGTTTTCAGAGCTGGATAGCTGCAGTCACAGCCAGAAGGTGTATGAGTCTCTCTGTAATCTAAAGACTGTAAATCGATCCTTTGGTGATTTAAAACTAATAACTGCTCTCAGTAGTGACTTTAACCTGATGTGCTTCTGTTTAAAGGTTTTTTCTAAGTCTTATGGATGTTAAAAGGAAAGCTGTATTCTTTGAATTAATGGTTGATGAGATGTTCACTGTATGTTTACTCAAAGGTTAACTTGAGTTCATAGAATAAACATTGTTTTGCTTTAAAAAAAATACTTTTCCATTTCTGCTGTACCACACCTGTAGAGTGGGCCGTGTACTCCCCATACCACAATCTATTAAAAGTTTTGGGTCAGGTGAACTCCATGATACTCTTTGGGGTTCTCTAAACCCTGGCCCATAACACACCTTACCAATGAGACAGACAATGGTAGTGGGGAAAGAAAAGGAAGCAAATGCTGCACACTGGATCCCATTGCATCTTGGGATGCCTCATGTCCATAGATCTGTGAGTTGGGAATCAGTCTGGTCACATGAAGACTCACGGGAGAATCTTGTAATCTTCCAGTTTCTTGAATTGAAGGACAGCTGCCACTGACAATTTGCCGACTGTTCCCTTTTGAAAATCATTACTAATAGTATATCTTTCCTTTTAAAGATAAATATACTTTTTTGAAAAGAATTTTTAGAGTACCCAATTCTTTTTTTTCCAATTAAGGGTCAATTTAGCGTGGCCAATTCACCGACTCTGCACATCATTTTGGATTGTGGGGGTGAAACCCAAGCAGACACTGGGAGAATGTGCAAACTCCACACAGACAGTGACCCGGGGCCGGGATCGAACACGGGTCCTCAGCTCCATGAGCCAGCAGTGCTAACCACTGTGCCACCGTGCCGGCAAAAGTTAAATACACTTCAATAACTTTTCTTAGACTTGTCGATTAACCTGGTAGAGAGCAGAAAACTTATTTACTGGAGAAAGCCCATGATGGCCATAACCACTGATCTGTCATCTGTAGGTTTACAAAGACAACACTTTGTACACTGCATTATTGCGTGTTATTCCTAATGAATGAAACCGTTAAACTCTAAAAGCAGTTTTATCCTGTAGTGAGATACTGCAATACTTATGGGGATATTAACATCATTATTGTTGCTATCAGAAAGTGTATTGGTTATAAAACATGTTTGAAGAAGGGAAAATCAATTTATATAAGGACCCAGTTTACATTGATGGCATGTATTCACAGATTACAAAAACATGTAAATAATTTCCAAGCATAGGTCTGAAATACAGACTGTGTAGAACCATTCATTATTTAATATCTGAAGGGCTGAAGCTAAAATAATATGTTGGTAATAATTATAGTCATAATCCCAAATAGCTAAGTCACACCACCCTTTTTGGTGAAGTTAGGTGATGAGACTCTGAATGTGAATTGATGGTGTACATCAGTGGTAATGGAATCTTATTTTTCTGAGTAATTTTATACTTTATTAGACATCTTGGCATATTTTATGCTTACACATGTGAAAAGACCAGCAGCAATAAATTTGTTTGGAAACCCAGCGCACAATTTAAAAATATTTATCTTTGTCAACATTACAAGCTCTGACCAAATTTATTTCACAGAAGTGATTGACTATAGTTCAGTTCACCCAGCATAATTATTTCCTCTGCTGGTCCCCGAATCCACTGACTATTGCTGAAATATAGTTTCTCAGGTTCTGCCAAACCTTCAATACTTTGTTTAAACAGTCATTCTTTTTGTGTGCACTTAGACACTGCAGGTTAGCTGGCTATTCAACACAGAGGGCATCACAGCTGAGACTGATACTATCCTTGTCCAAAGTAGATAGTCGTGTATTTTCCAGAAATATCCAGTCAGCAGTCATCTGAAGCAAATACCGTGGCCAATTTTACCCCTCCTTCACACCTAGCAGGTCAAATACTGCCGCAGCTGAGATTAAGTCATTCATCATGGACTAAACCTGGATCTTTCTGATTTATATTGTTTGGTACCATATCAAGGAAAGCCCATTATCTACTTGATTATTGGAGAATCATACTTCCACACGATTTTGTTACATATACCAGAAGATCGACCTAAGGTACATGAGACAAATTTGATAGACTTATGCTAACTCGATTTGGGAAGTTCTGAATCCAGTGCGAATGCAGTAAACCATTTTTGTAAATAATATTCATTGTCACAAGTAGGCTTACATTACAATGAAGTTACTGTGAAAAGCCCCTAGTCGCCACATTCCGGCCCCTGTTCGGGTACACAGAGGGAGAATTCAGAATGTCCTAATTATCTAACAGCATGTCTTTCAGGACTTGTGGGAGGAAACCGGAGCAGTAGCCACTCCATGAAAATATCCTGTATCTCTAGAAGCTTATTTTTGGTACCTGTGAAAAAAAACTCTTATGTTTGATCTCTGGAGATCAATTTGCTGTTAATATGGAACATCACTGAGGTACTGCTTTTGTTAAAAGTAATTTACTAGACAGCAGCCACTGCTGTAAATAATTGTTGCTAGTCAGAGCTAATTAGTCTTGATGATGCCGTGGTGTAAGTTGAGTAAAATCAGAAGGTAACTGAAACAAAACCATTACTCTCTGACGTTTGGCAATGACTTCAGCAGTACGAGTGCATTCTATTACAGAAGGCTAATAAAAATTAGAATCATAGATTCACTGATTGATTACAATGTAGAAGAAGGCCTTTCGGTCTGTTGTGGTCCTGCCAGCTCTCTGTGAGAACTACTCAGCTAGTCCCACTCTCCTGTCTTTCTCCTGTCTTTCCCCCATATCCCTGCAAATCTTCTCTTCAAATAATTATCCCTTTTGAAAGCCCCGAGTAAATCTACCATACCACACTCTCAGGAAGCGCATTTCAGATCTTATCCACTCGCTGTGTAGGAATGTTTTTCCTCATGTCGCCTAAGGGTTGGATTCTTCCGCCCCACCTGCCATAAGAACGCCACGGGCGAGAGGGGTACAATGGAGAACGCTAGTGACCTCGGGCAGGGTTATCCGGCCGCCAGGAGGACGCAGCCGGAGAATCCGCCCGATGATTCTTTTACTATTCACCTTGAATCAATGTCAATTGGTTCTCAATCATTCCACCTTTGATCTTTTCTGCACCTTTTCAAATGCCTTCACATCCTTCCAAAACTGCGATGTCCAGAATTGAACCGCATGATCCAGCTGAAGCAGGACCGGTGTTATGAACAGACGTACGCACAAAATGTGAATTAAGAGTAAGTGTAAGCCATTCGGCCTCTAACCTTCTCCGCCATTTATTCAAGTTCATGGCTAACCTGATTATGATCTCAATTCCACTCTTCACCTATCCCTGTTAACCTTTGTCTCCATTGTTAGGCAAGAATCTATCTATTTCTGGCTTTAAAATATTCAATGACCCTGCCTCCACCGTTCTCTGGGGAAGACAGTTTTGAAGACTCATGACTCTCTGAGGGAAAAAAAATCTTCCCAATTCCATTTTAAATGGAGACCTCTTATTTATAAATAGTGACCCCTTAGGTATGATTTCTCCCACAAATAAAAAAAGAAAAGAAAGAAAATCTCTTGTTGTCACGCGTAGGCTTCAATGAAGTTACTGTGAAAAGCCCCTAGTCGCCACATTCTGGCGCCTGTCCGGGGAGGCTGGTACGAGAAGAGAAACATCCTTTCAGCATCCACCCTGCCAAATCGCCTCAGTCTATTATATGTTTCAATAAGATCACCTCTCATTCTTCTAAACTTCAATGGATACAAGCCCAGCTTGCCCAACCTTTCCTCCTAAAACAACCCCACATTCCAGGTATTATTCAAGTGAACCTTCTCTGAACTTCTTCTAATGCCTTTATACCCTTTTAAAAATAAGGAGACTAAAGTACTCTAGATTTGTTCTCGCAAACCTCCTGTACAGCTGTAGCAACACATCATGGGCGGGATTCTCCATCGGCGGAATCCTGGCAGTGCACTCAAGCCTGTGGATTTCGCAATGATACGGGGGTGCCCATAATGGGAAACCCCAGTGGCCGGCTGCTGGGATGGAGGATCCCGCTGTCGGTGGGGGCGCCACACCAGAAAATGGATGCGCCGGGACAGAGAATCCCAGCCCCCATCTTTAATATTCACTCCCTTTCCAAAATACAACAACATTCTAATTGCCTTCCTGATCACTTGCTGTACCTGGGTACTAGCTTTGGGTAATTCATGTACCACGACCCAAGATCCTTCTGTACCACAGCATTCTGCAATCTCTCTCTTCTGCCAAAGTTAGATTGGATTGGATTGGATTTGTTTATTGTCACGTGTACCGAGGTACAGTGAAAAGTATTTTTCTGCAAGCAGCTCAACAGATCATTCAGTACATGGAAGAAAAGGGAATTAAACAAAATTCAAGAAAATACATGAGAATACATAATAGGGCAACACAAGGTATACAATGTAACTACATAAGCATTGGCATCGGTTGAAGCGTACAGGGTGTTAATGAAGTCAGTCAATAAGAGGGTAATTTAGGAGTCTGGTGACAGTGGGGAAGAAGCTGTTTTTGAATCTGTTCATGCGTGTTCTCAGACTTCTGTATCTCCTGCCCGATGGAAGAAGTTGGAAAATTGGACAAGTTCACAATTTCCCACATTATACTCCAACTGCTAAATGTTTGCCCACTCACTTAACCTATCTATGTCCCTTTCCAGATTCCTTATACCCTCTTCATAACTTACTATCCTATCTATCTTTGTGATTCCCACCAATAGTGGAACCACACATTTGTTGCCTTCATCAAAGTCATTGATATAAATTGTAAATAGTTATACCCCAGCACTAATCATTGTGGCAGTCCACTCATCACATCTTGCCAACCCAAAAGTGACCCATTTATGCCTCCTCTCTATTTCCTGTTAGCTTAGTGTTTTATGAAGGTGCATGATGACTTCCTTGCCTTTGTACTCTATGCCTCTGTTTATAAAACTCTGGATTCCACACACCTTATTAGCCACTTTCTCAACCTGCACTGCCACCTTCAATGATATGTGGGCCCATAACCACAAATCCCTCTGCTACTGCACCCCCTTTAAAATTTCATCTTTATTTTATATTGCCACTCCTCACTCTTTGTACCAAAAGGTATCCTTTCACACTTCTGTGTGTTAAATTTAATCTGCCATGTGTCTGTCCCAATACTGGTGCATGTGGAGCTTCACTCCTATACCGTATTCCAGGCTGAAAAACAATTGCTCATCACTCCTCTGTCTTTTCTTTCACTCAGCCAGCTTTGAATCCATGTTGGCCTCAGCCCCTTTTACTCTGCTGAGGCACCTATTATGTGGTACTTTATCAAACACCTTTTGGACTCCCATGTACATCATGTCACCCATATAACCCTTGTCATGATCAGGTGAGGAGGGATAGGTTAGCTTCGCCCTTTGTCCACTGCTCATCTGGCCAAAATAGGTCTTTATTTTAACAAGAAAGCTTGCCAATTCAGTGGATGTTTACTGTTTACATGCAGTGACTGTAAAAGACACAAAAAGGCAGATTTCCTTGGATTTTTGAAGAGAAAAGAGGACAGGATAATTTTTCTTGTCTCGCTCTCTCCAATTTCCCAGTTACCTTTAATATGGTTCTGGATTAGTGGATTCCATGTGCTTGGCTAAAGTGACATCTGGGTAAATTCCTCACAGCCTGAGTTCCAACTATTTTGATTGAAGAAAGACAGACTTGCATTTGAATAGCGCCTTTTCGACCAGCAGACATCATAGAACATAGGAACGTAGGAATTAGGAGCAGAAGTTGGTAATTTGGCCCTTCGAGCCTGCTCTGTCATGCAATCAGATCATGACTGATCTCTTCCTGGTCTCAAATCCTCCTCCCCACCTTTTCCCAGATCCCTTTAACCCATTTTTTATCAGAAATATATACATCTCCTTCTTGAAACCATTTAATTTTAATGACTCCTATTCCACAGTAATATGGGGCTGCAAATTCCACAAATTCAGCACTCACTGCGAGTAGTTCCTCCTCTGTTCTAAATCTACCGCCTCTCAACCTATATCCGTGAACTCTCAGTCCAAATTGCCCCAAAAAGGGGGCATTTGGTCTACATTTACGTTTTCAATCCCTTTTAGTATTTCATGCACTTCAATCAGATCCCCTCTCATCCTTCTAAACTCCAGTGATTATAAGCCCAAACTGTTTAATATCCCATCAGAAAGCAATTCCAAGTCAATGGAGGATGTTTTCATCTGTGGTCATTGTTACAGGGGCTGTTTAGCTCACAGGGCTAATCGTTGGCTTTGAAAGCAGACCAAAGCAAGCCAGCAGCACGGTTCGATTCCCGTAACAGCTTCCCCGAACAGGTGCCGGAGTGTGGCGACTAGGGGCTTCTCACAGTAACTTCATTTGAAGCCTACTTGTGACAATAAGCGATTTTCATAACAGAGGAAACAAGACAAGCAAGCATTAAACAGGCATGGAGATTTGAACTAGGAATCACTTAATCTGCAATCAAATGCTCTACTGATGAGCTATACCTCATACGTGCAGCCAGAGTTCTATTGCTCAAATGATTAGATCTATTAATTTGTCTCGGTGATTGTGTATACTTTGTTAATGGGATAAGAGATGGCCCCCATTTATACTCCTTCAAGGAAATTGTTCCTGCTGAGGATTTGCAGGCAATTTGAGCTGGATTCTCCACCTTCGGGATGCTCTGTTTTGCCGGTAGCCCGGGGGTTTTTCGATGGCGTGGGGCTGCCCCACAACGGGAAACCACATTGACCAGCTGGTGTAACGGAGCATCCCGACAGCGTGCTGAGCCAGAAATCTGGCATGGCCGGATGGAGAATCCAGCCCTGTGTCTCCATTTCAAAGGCTTTGGGGTGTAGAAGGTATGTCAATGCAAGGGTGCAGCCAAGTTTGACTGGGATTTCAAGTCACTGGAATGTGGCTTTAGTCTTTTTCAAAAATTCAATTTGTGGTTGCCAAACAGTAAATTAATAAAGTTATTTTCTTTATGAAGCATAGCTTCATAACACACCCATCAACCATCTCTGTTACCTATTTGAAAAAAGTCAAAGTAGTTAAACTTGATTTCCCTCAATAAACCAGTTCCAATTTTCATTGGTCAGTCCACATTTGTCAAGTGACTGTTCATTTAGTATGCGATTATTATTTCTGAAAGTTTTACCCACCGCTGAGGTTAAACTAATTGGCCTATAGTTGCTAAATGATCCTTGCACCATTTTTTTGAACAAGAGTGTAACATTTGCACTTCTCCGGTTCTCTAGCACCACCTGTATATCTAAAGAGGACTGGAAGATTGCAGCTGGATATACTTGATCCAGTCATGGTAACTTGTCAACGTTTAAGTTGAACCAGTCTTTCTAATACCTCCTCTTTATTATTTTCTATTTTATTTTACCTTCTTCCTAGGTAAAGAAATGCAAAGTACTTGTTGAGGATTGCAGCCGTACCTTCTGCCTTCATGCATAAATCCTCTTTATGGCTACTAATTGGTCCAACTCCTCCTTTTACCACCATTTTACAACTTACGTGCCTATCGAAGACTTCTAGATTCCATTTTATGTTTGTCAGTTGCCAGTCTCTTCTCATACACTGGGCAGGATGTACTGGCAACGTGATCTCGTGAGACGTCGCAATGTGAATCGCGTCCATTGTAAGTGGAAAATCTGCACATTAGAGTGAGACAGCTAGTCTCACTCTAATATGCCTCCCTGAGCTTTAACCAAGACATTGAGGTCTAACCCGCTTGCCTTGGAGACCTTGGGGTGAGTGCTGTTAAGTGCTGATCTCCACAAACTGGGGCCAGATGGATTGGCACTCATGGGGAATCTTTCAGGAAATTGGAGGCCCCCAGATGCGTGCCCTCTGGGCAGCGTGGGACCTTGGCACTGCTGGTGCCACCTCAGCATTCTGGCACTGCCACCTGTCGGCATCTCGCCCGTGGCAGAAGAATCCATCCCAGTTTCTTTGATTCCAATTTCTTTGTGATAGGTCCATTTTCACCCCATTGACATCTGCCATCCCCCAATGAATTATTTTTACTCTGGGTTTTTTTGTAGTCAACCCAAATGTTATAATACTATGATCACTGCCTCCTAATGATTCCTGACTGATACAGGGGGAAAAAACCAAACAAAACAATATGAACGGATTTGTTCTCAGATCAATAAATAACCAGAGCTTCTCTCGTACTAAAACATCATAATCCTTTAGCAATGTACTTTCTAGTCTGCAGCTTTAAGCTGAGTAGCCTCCATCACAATAAGGCCGATTCCTTGTTGATGACCATAATGGTTGCAGTTGTTGGAAAAGAGGCAAGAGAACAATTCTAAAAGAAGTGGTGAGAAGAAGTGTTCTGCAATAAGTCATTCTTCAGACTAGAGGGCAAGTAACAAATCATATTTACAACTATTGTGATATTTACAAATGTTTTAAACTGATGAAGAACTGCATATATATTACAAACCCATCGTCAATTACCTGATGTGAGTTGGAGCTTTTTATAAGGAAGTTTCTTTATCTGTTAATGTATCAGTGCATTAGACTACACGACATTAATTATTATGTTGCAACTTGGACACCTCACCTATAATTACACAACCGATGAATAATGTTTGAGAATAAAATTATACCTTTTATAACAGTCTGATGACACAATATTAAAATTGCAACGCTTTGCCTTCCAGCATAGGTGTATTTGATACACTGCACATATTGTGATACATGGTGAATAATTACATTTATGCCTTAAAAAGAATAGAGTTTTCATTATTTCTGCTGGTTCTAACAGTGCGTTCATCTGAACTAGAGCAAAAGATTGGGGAATATTAAACCTCAGTTATGTAAAACATAAATTGAGTTTCCATTATCTTTAACTCTGGTTTAAAAATAATTCCGCCTGAAGTCAGCACACAAAACTGGCCATTGGAGTAATGAGCTCAGCAGGTTTCCATTGATTGTGCTTGTTTGTGATCAATCCTGTAGAATCTTCAAAGTGAGTTTGTTGCCTTAGACATGGAAAAACATGTACATATTATTCAATATTTAATTTACTAAAAATATGATGACGATCACCACTGAAACTTGAAAATTGTTCATTATATTTTGTTTAAGTCCTTTTCAGTGATTTAAACACGGGTTGTTCACAGACGGAGGAGTAGAAACATATTAAAAATTATTTTTAAGAGATAATCCCATTTTCAGTTACATTAATAAAATTACACCAGGTTTACATCAACGACATCAATGAATGTTTTTTTATTGCAAAATAAATAAATTGGCGATGGTGCTAACGGCACTGGTTCATGGAAGATTTTACATTTGTGATTATGCAAATGTATTTTAGATGAAACTCTTAACTGTAACTGTGCACAATTTGTGCCCAATTTCCCCACAAATTGATTGTGCAGTGGTAATCAAGCAGAACTCCATTTTCAGAAACAAACATTTTAGCCGGGAGCAGGATTTGAGGGGTAGGTGGGGATGACAACACAAGGGAGGGCAGTGGGCTGTGTGAGGGAAAGGGGGAACACAAGGGGTGGGGGGGGGGGGGTGCAGAAGGATGTGGTGGGGGAAGGGGCAAACAGATGGGTAAGGAGGTGGAACAGGATGGGGAAAAATAGAAGGAAAAAGGTAGACTGAGAGGTTGGATGCTGGGGCCCCCAATAAGGGTACGTTAAATGCTGTCAAACAGGGGAGTCAAAGGGATAACATGATTGTCTGGAAGGGGATGCGTGCAGACTCGGGAATAGGAATGGCATGGGGGAGTGGGGGGTGGCGAATTGTTAGTGTGGCACAAGAGGATGGGTCAAACAGGGACTCAGAAGGTGAGGATGGCGGGGTGGTTTCGGAGACAGCACTCAAGTAGTTCATAGTCTTCAGTGAAGAGTGGGGAACTCAAGTGTTGCCTGAGGCTTACAGTCAGGAGTCACAAAGTACTGACACTCATGTTGGGCACTGTGGAAAGTAGCCAGAGATTACAGGCCGATCAGAGGCCAGTGACAGGAGAGTCCAGGAGTTCAGGGGGCATGCAGCAGGAACAATCACTAGGAGTATGGTGCACCCCAGCTGCAGGGAGGGGCAAGGGTTGAATGCTCCCCAGGGAAAGTACTCAGTTTGGTGTGCAGGGCTGTCCTACAGTCACTGTCCTTGGCTGTCTCTGTACTGGGAATGATAATGGTAACTGGAAGCATCTGCAGCCTGTAGATTAGAAATGCAGAATAAAGGGGGGAGTGAGTATATGAAGTGGGGGGTTTATCTCAGTAGGCGACTGTGTGCACACAGCCCCTAGGTGTGGTGGTAGAGGTCTACATAAGGCATGGGCATGTTACAGATGATCGGCTCAGGGGGCGAGGGTGGGAATATCCACCATAACAATTATGGGACCCAGTATTATTGGGGGAAGCTGGAGAACAACAGGAGGAAGATCTACCTTCACATCATGAGATTTCATGTATACATCAGGCTTACAAATTCTGTATGAAATTGCGGTGAACTGCGATTCGAAGTGACAGTGGAAAACCACCATCCTGCTGTGTCACAGTGATGGCACTGTCTCAAATCGAAAGCAGCGGCGAATCTGGTCAGGAGGGTTTGAGGCAGTGTGGGAGGAGAGTACTGCCTGGCTAAGAGGCCCTTTTTTGTGGGTGCCTTCTAACATGTTGGAGCTGCAAGTGTGAACAGGCATCTGCTTTGAAAGCCACTGAAAACCAATGCCTTCATTAGTGCTGTTAACGGCATATTCAGAATTCAGGGGCTTCATATCATTTTTTTTTCAAAAATAATTTTTATTGAGATTTTCAAAAACATATCAAAAACAGAAAATAACAACAGGAAAACAATATTAACAACAACAACAAAAAGAAAAACACACTAACCCCCAAAACCAACCCCCCCCCCCCCCCCCCCCCCCCAGTAACTACAACACGAAGAAATAGATAAACACCCGGCATTTTCAATAAACACATATACACATTTCTCCCTTCCCCGGCAACAAACCCCCCCCTCCCCCCCTCCCCTCCTCTCCCTCGCTCCCTCCCCCCCCCCCACCGGGCCGCTGCTGCTGCCGGCCTATTTTCCTACCGTTCTGCCAGGAAGTCCAGGAAAGGCTGCCACCGCCTAAAGAACCCCTGTATTGATCCCCTCAGGGCAAATTTCACCTTCTCCAATTTGATGAACCCTGCCATATCATTGATCCAGGCCTCCACGCTTGGGGGCCTCGTATCCTTTCATTGAAGCAAGATCCTCCGCCGGGCTACTAGGGACGCAAAGGTCAGAATACCGGCCTCTTTCACCTCCTGCACTCCCGGCTCCACTGCAACCCCAAAAATTGTGAGTCCCCAGCCTGTCTTGACCCTGGATCCTACCACCTCGACACCGTCCTTGCTACCCCCTTCCAAAACTCCCCCAGCGCTGGGCATGCCCAGAACATATGGGCGTGGTTCGCTGGGCTCCCCGAGCACCTAGCACACCTGTCTTCGCCCCCAAAAAATCTACTCATCCTCGTCCCAGTCATGTGGGCCCTGTGCAGCACCTTGAACTGATGAGGCTGAGCCTCGCACAGGAAGAGGAGGAATTCACTCTTTCCAGGGCATCCGCCCACATCCCCTCCTCAATCTCCTCACCCAGCTCCTCCTCCCATTTACCCGCCACCACCGGGCTCGTGGTATACCTCGTTGGATGGAGCAGCAACGGCGCTGTTACCAGCGCCTCCAGGCTCGTGTCCACGCAGGACGCCATCTCCATCGTCTTCCATGCGACCCCTGCCCCGTCCATTACCCACTTATGCACCATTGCTGCATTGTCAGCCCAATAGTACCCACAGAGGTTGGGCAACGCTAGCCCCCCCCCCCCCTATCCCTGTCCCGCTCCAAAAACACCCTTCTCACCCTCGGAGTCCCATGCACCCATACAAATCCCGTAATACTCCTGGTGGCTTCATATCATGATCGACGCAGCTCAAGAGTATTACGAAGGAATTTAGAACTTTGGAATGCTGTCAACAGTGAAGGAGGCACAGCTGCATCATTTAGTGCATTCCATCAATGAAGGACAGTCACACGTCCACCAGAATTGGCATTCATATCTGGCCAAAAGGAATCCATTCATTGACCATAAGCAACTGATTGGTCATTACTAGGCCACTTCAGAGATTTGAGCACTGAGCTATGTTGGATCACTCATCTCATTTAGATCTTATCCCATGCAAGGCTCCAGGTGTCACATTTCTGGAATGCCATCTTGGTCACCGAACTGTGTGCCAGCACTCAGAAACAAGACAGCATTAGGCACCATGCAAGTAGGGCAGGATAATCTATAGACCCTTCCAGTTAACATACGTTTCATATTCTGAGCTTCACTTTCTTGACTCTTTAATCATTAATGTCTTCCTTGTTTCATTTCAGAGAGAAGTCAAATGCACAAATAGATCCAAAACCCAATGCTGCCTTTTCCAGGGTCGTAATGCAATGGAGGAGGCAAAGGAGGGAGACGCAATGCTAAGCGCAGCTTCAGCAGGAGGCCCACCTGAGGGATATGGCCAAGGGGAGCCAGAGCATGAACTGGAGGGTTAGGAAAAGAGACTCAGACAATAGAATTGTTAAACCTAGGTTATACCATAGAAGAGTCTCCTGTTTACAAATGAGTGAGAGACAGTCCTGCTTGTGTCTGTGTTTATCCTGAGGTCTGGTTCATCATATATGCCACATTCTTCGTGAAGATCTGACATTATGAGGAGTTGGAGGTTATCCGTTCCTAATGACATTGAAGATGGCAGCAGCGCTCAATTTCTTTGCCTCTGGGTCATTCCAGGGATCCACAGATGAGCTGTTCATAATTTCTCAGCCTACAACACATAGATGGATAAAGGAGGTCACTGATGCCCTTTACTGGAAGGACAACATTATGACAGGTTTGCTTTGGAAGAAGATAGATAGGCTGCGAGATTCACTGGCATCGCGCCATCTCAACTTCCCAAGACCACATGGTGCAATAGACTGCATCCATGTGGCTATACGGGTTCCATGGCAGCAGCCCCTAATATTTATAAATTGGAAAGAAAATAATATACAACTGGTGTGCGATCATCGGAAGATCATAATGCATGTTTGTGCATGGTACCCTGTGAGATGCCGTGACTCCTACATCCTGATTCACTCCCGGTGTCTGAGATTTTTGAGGGCCTCTACATCTGCAGAGATGGTTGCTTGGAGTTAAGGGGTACCCACTGAAACAGGGGCTGATGATTTCAGTGTACTTAGAGCTCCACATATTTTCTTCAAGAGCAGACCATAGGACTTCTGCAGAAGTGCTTCAGGTAGGGCAGCACGGTGGCGCAGTGGGTTAGCACTGCAGCCTCATGGTGCTGAGGTCCCAGGTTCGATCCCGGCTCTGGGTCACTGTCCATGTGGAGTTTGCACATTCTCCCTGTGTTTGCATGGGTTTTGCCCCCACAACCCAAAAATGTGCAAGCTAGGTGGATTGGCCACGCTAAATTACCCCTTAATTGAAAAAAATGAATTGGGTACTCTAAACTTAAAAAAAAAAGAAGTGCTTCAGGTACATGGACCACTCAGGTGATTCACTACAATACACTCTTGATAGAGTTTCACATTCTGGCTTCATGAATTGCGAAGCCACGATCTCTGCTTTGGTCTGCGGTGCCCTGTGAATGTGCTCACCCTGGCAACTGAGAGTCCACTGGGGAACAAGAACGATGTGAGAGAAGGCGTGAAGCTTTCACTGTCGGGACCAATATAAGGACATGGCTAACACTGAGGAGACACAAATACCGCTCGAGTATCAATGTTGATGAGCAGCCTTCAATCAATGGTGTTCCTTGAGGATGAAACATTTAAACCACACACTTCAAATAATGATTTAAACACATCTCTCTGACATGACACAATTGTGTGGAGACTAGTTCAACTCATGTTGACATCACATGAATATTAATCTCACAGTGGGACACGACCATTGAGTGGGAGGATGGCTAATCCTTGAAGTAAGAGGATTCTAATGTACAAATTCACAACACCTTCACTTGACCAAAACATTCACATATCCATCAAGTGTATTCACAAAAGTGAAATTTCTTGACAGTGATGGCCCACCTGTGACCCAAAAGGGACATAAAACTTGTAACCCTGCCCCTCGCCAGGGTGCGGCTATGACATCAGCAGAGGTGGAGGCAGCTTGCTAACTGCTACGTCGTGATATCTCCAATGGCCTTGCTGGACATCCTCTGGTGGCCTGAGACCTGGAGGGCCCTGGTCTGATAAGAGACTCCTGCTCAGTGACAGATGCACCCTTAGTGGTCTGAAAGAATGGAATGAATGGTATCAGAGGCAAAGTTGGATGTGAGAAGCTGCACAACTTTAGCATGTCCTGAGATGAAGCCCCCTCATTCTCCCTGTGGCTGCACTTGTGCCCTTCATTGACTCATTGAGGAGACAGTGCATCTGGAGGGAGCTCAAGGTGCCACATCCCATGTTGCCTACATCCTGATGATGCCCACCAGGGTGTGTGACAGTGGAGTACAAGTCTGAGCTCAAAAAACGCATGACTGCTGGACGAAGGTCTCCATGGTGATCGCCAACCTTTCCATGGTGACTTTGAGGCGCTTGCATGTTGAAGATATGAGATCAGACAGAACACAGACCGACTCCTCCCTCATTTGCTCTACACATCTGAGTGAGTGCCAAATCTCTGCCTGATATTCCGTTTCCCCCTATCATTGCATTTCCAACATTGAGCGGATAGTAACGTCCAGAGGCTCATCATCTGACTCGGACTGAACGGGTGGGTATTTTCCAGCAGTCTTCCGATTGCTGGAGATCTGGGTTAGCCTCATTTAATACCCCACTGTCACCAGACTCCTAAATTACCCTCTTATTGACTGACTTTCATTAACACTACACCCTGTATGCTTCAACTGATGCCAATGCTTATGTAGTTACATTGTATACCTTGTGTTGCCCTATTATGTATTCTCATGTATTTTCTTGAATTTTGTTTAATTCCCTTTTCTTCCATGTACTGAATGATCTGTTGAGCTGCTTGCAGAAAAATACTTTTCACTGTACCTCGGTACACGTGACAATAAACAAATCCAATCCCATCCAATCCAATCCAATTTAGTGAGGTGTTCTCCAGAAAGTGACCCTGAGTCTAATCTAGAGCTATGCCCCATCAAAGTGTGTGTTTTTGTGCTGGTGGAGAGTGCAGGTGCGTGTTGTGATGGTTCTTCCAGAGCTTCCTCTTCAGACATGGTCCTGGGGCTCGGATTGATGCTGGTCTGTCTTGTGGACCTCGATCACTGATGCTCATACAATAGAGTTTCAATTGATGAGCTATTTCAGATTGCATGCGGGTCACTGTGCGGCCACACACCTCTGATCAAGGCCTCGAGAGGCTGGTGGGTGAAGTAGGATGCAGCCTTCTTGAGTCTTACGGCCTTCTTCTTGTGTATGGAAGACATCTCTGTGGGTCTTCTGAAGACAACTAGGCTGGAGATATTGAGATTAATCTGTTTGACTAGTATTTAAATATGGCATCCAGACCTACGACACCATGCAGACAAATCAGCCCCCGACCCCTCCAGGTGATTTAGTCCGATACTTGCCTCTGCATGATTAATGAGTTTCCAAGCCGGGAACTGGTTGTAAGTTCCCAGCATTCCGTGCAGCACAATGGGATGCCGCCAAATTTTGCCACAACCGCATTTAGTCTCATAAATAGAAAATTCCACCCATGGAATTATAGAATGTGGTTATTCAGTCCATCATGCCTCAACCAGCGTTAACCTCATTTTCTTTTTGCGTCTTTTATGTAGCTGAAATTAAAATCTCTGTGCACATATTTGCCACTAAAACGCACAGGTTTTATGGCAGTGTAGCTTAAAGAATTAAAAAACTAGTAACAACTTAGAAATCAGTCACTATCTTCATTGTCTGCAACACTGAAAAGCATTACAATTCAGGAAACCGTGTGTGAAATGTAAGGAAGCTTGGGTGATTTGAAACAATATGACAAAAGATATTTCCCCAATTGTGTAAAACGATAGGTTGAGTAGAATTAGTAAAACGTTCTGCGTTTCAATGAGGCACCTTCCAGAGTTGCAAGACAAGTTAATAGAGTCAAAATAGGAGATCACGTGTCTTGCAAATGCAAGTAAATTTGTAAGTTCTACAAATCCTTCATTTACAAGGAAAAATGAATCTGATAAAAATGTATATTGACTGTTATTGCAGCGATTTTGTACTGTATGTTTGTATTTGCACATTGATTTTTATTTCAAATGTATAAAATCCTGGAGTTTATTCCCAAGAGCGGAGCTCTAATGGGTATAATTAAAACATGTTTATATCCGTGACTTACTTTAATGCATCAAGGACCACCCAGCTGCATTGTACTAAAGTACGCCATGGAATGATTTGTATATAAAAAGAGAAAGACAGCTACTTTATCCTGCTTATCATACGAGTCAGACAACAAACTCATGATTGAATTTCAGTATTTCTGGGCTGCCAGACAAATGGTCCAACAGCCAATTTTGGCTGTAGATAAGAGATAAATAAATTATACAACAGCAGTCGGACACAATAGGATAGATGTGCTGCAATCTGGCAGTTCATGTTACTGGGAATCTGAAGCAAACTATTTAAATATCTGTGTGATTTTGATTTTGGACAGCCTAGAATCTTTCTTCCCCTTCCTCACCGTTGATCCTCAAAAGTCAAAGCATTGAGAATGGATGCCGAGAATTACATCAAATACCTGGTTCCAATGATGGAATTTGGAAAGACGGAAATCCTGCACTCACCTTCATCTTTCCCAATGCCAAACATTGCATTCTCTAATTTGTGGACTGGTGTATAAATCGGATTCCAGTACTGAAATCTAATCCTGATACTTGGCTAGTTCATACTCCCCTAACACTTAGGTCAATCAATTGTTGGGAACTACCCATTTGTGGGTGTTGGATGGTGAGGAGGCTGGGATGACGTGGAATCAACATGCCAGGAGTCTCTCTATATCACTACCCTGGAAGTCCACAACAAGCGCGCCATGTTTTGGCTTTTGATAGAATCATAAAAATGTATATTTATTGACTAAGGATAAATGTGTATGGGTAATAAACATGACCTTGTCAGTCTCACGCACATCCAGAGCCCAGAAGTGAAAAGCTGCTGTTGTAATTTATTGCTGCATTCATTGTTTGATTGGCAGATACTAAATGCAGTTGGTACGGTGCTGCACCGCTGTATAGATTTTGTTGAAAATAATCAGATAAATCCATAACTGTTCTTGATGAAAGTTTCCAGTTTACTGTAAGTGACATACCTTGTTGGCAGTACAACAGAATTAGATTGCACAATGCTTATTTTCAAAGCTTTCCCAACTGCTCCAGAGTTTATTGACTGACCAGTTTTCCTCACAGCCTGACCTTGGGAGAGTGGGTGTTGGGGGTTTGGAAGACTACAGTGCATTGGTTTTCACTACAGTTTAAAACATTGCACTGTAACTCAAAGCATTGTGATCATAGCAGAGTGTGTGAATATTCATAACTCAAATTTCAAGAGGTTAAAATAATAAATTAGAATATGTAAACAGGGGTGCAACAGAAATTAATCAACGGGAGAATGATTTTCTTCAGTTCTCATTGCGTCAAGGATAAATGCAGAAAGTGCTGCTGTAATTCGGTGGAAACCTTTATTGGATCAAATTGGCATGATCTAAATTAGTGTTTTTTCTGCTTAGGAGACTGGAATGCTTTTGATACAGTGCACAAAAAAACCCCTAACCTATTTAAATTATTGAATTAAAAATATCAACTCTGATGTACACTGACATTGCACCCACTGATCACAAACCAACTAGTTTTTGCAGCCAGTTGCAACCCCTTTTACATTAGTTGGCTGGAAGTTGAACCACCCTGTTTAAGAGACAACTCCATGGTCAATGCAGGGTCAAAACTCCCTGCCAAAAGTAACAATTCTAATTATTTGCAGAAGTGGGCTTGATAGAAATTCCTGCCTTTGGAAATTTGTCATTTGCAAACAAAATTCTGATGCCACGCTGGACTTACGCTCCCTAACAGTGTGCAATGATATTCTCTAAAGGACTCTCACTCTGCTTCCTGACAGAATTTAGGTAAGCTCTGACTCTAGATTTTCACAGCTGGTTTAGCATCAGTACTCTGCTAAATCACTTCACACCGACAGTAAAATGGTTACATACACCCAACATTTTCTCATATACTGGAATTTTTTAACAAATTGTTTTTCACCTTGTAATATAATTGTTATAACCCGCATAAGACCAACAATGAAGGGCAAATTAGCCTCCCGTGAGCCTAATCGAATATGAGCTTCCTCACTGAGGGCTGGGGGCCCATCAGCAGAGTAATGGACTCAAGCATAAAAGCCGGCCCAGATGGGAACCGAGCATGAGCAGTCCCGGCTAGGACTTGGATTATATTGCGTGTATAGTTTACTTTGTAATAAAACCAGTTTCTTTACACCTCTGGTTTTGACTCCTCTGTGGCTGCTAAAATAATAATAATATTATGGAAGAATAAAACCATTTGCAATATAACAGTTGTTGGAAGCAATCAGGTCAATGTAAACCTTTGTCCTCAAACTTACATAACTTTTATAAGTATGGCGGCAGGGTGGCGCAGTGGTTAGCACTGCTGCCTCAAGGCACCGAGGACCCGGGTCCGATCCTGGCTCTGAGTCACTGTCTGTGTGGAGTTTGCACATTCTTCCCATGTCTGCGTGGGTCTTACCCCCACAACCCCAAAAGATATGCAGGGAAGGTGGATTGGCCACGCTAAATTTCCCCTTAATTAAAAAAAAAAATTGGATACTATAAATTTGTTCTTTAAACATTTTTAAAAGTGTATAATATTCTCAATTTTGACTCCAGTTTCTGCTCAGTTGCTAACACATTCCCCTCTAAATGTGAAGGCCACGGGTTCAAACTGAGTTCAAGATGTAATGATGCAATATAGATCAACCTTCCAGCATCACGCTGAGGGACTGCTAGATATCAGACATGCCTTTCTCCAGATTAGATTTGAACTGAAGCCCTGTTTAGATGTTCCTCTCGCCCAAGTAGTAATTGCATACCCCATTTCATATTTTAAAGGAGTATCGTGAGATCTCCTGGGTTTCTGGTCCATGATCTCCCTCAGTCTAAGACACATTCACTCGTCATTCAGCTCAAAAGAGTGTGTGGGACTTTGCTCTAAAACGATGTAACTAAAGTAACTGCATTTCAAAGTAATTCACTGCGATACACCATGAGATATGGTGAGAACCATATAGATAGGCCTACTTTTATGGTGTTGATGTTTAAATTGCAGCACTGCTATTGAAGACTGGGCTGCTGTTGGAAGAGGCTTGAAATATAATGCAGCATTGACCAACAGTATAAAGCAGTGTGATGTATTTCAGCCATAATGGCTGTGCCACATAAATCAGCAGCTGTTCTCAATGGAAAAAAAAACATCACCGTGAAATTTGAGGATTTTTCTATTTGCTCACAGGATGTGAGTGTCAATAGCAGAGCTAGTATTAATTGCCCATCTCTAATACAAGCTGGTAGTGTGCCAAGTTCTTGGACCACTCACTATCTGATGTAGTTACACTCACAGTGCTGTTAGGAAGGGAGTTAGAGAATCTTGATCCAACAACAGTGAAGGAACGGCGATATATTTCTAAGTCAGAATGGTGGGTGGCTTGGGGGGGGGGAACTTGCAGGTGGTGGCGTCTGCATGCGTCTGCTGCCCTTGTACTCTGGGTGGTAGAGGTCACAGGTTTGAAAGGTGCTGCTGAAGGAGCCTTGGTGAGTTTCTGCAGTGCATCTGGCAGCTGGTTCACGCTGCTGCCACTGTTCATCGGTGGTGGTGGGAATGAATGTTTCAGGTGGTGGATGAGGTGCCAGTCAAGCGGGCTGCTTTGTCTTGATTGTGTTCCGCTTCTAAATTGTTTTTGGAGCTGCACTCATCTAATAAGTGAACCATGTTCCAACACACTCCTGACTTGTGACTTGTAGATGGTGGGCAGGCTTAGATGAATCGGTAGGTGAGTGACAAACAACAGAGGTCCCAGCCACTAACCTGCTCATATAGCCACAGTATGTATGTGGTTGGTCCAGTTAAATGTCTGGTCAATGGTCGCCCCTAGAATATTGATAGTAGGGGATTGATTCAGCAATGGTCTTGCCATTGAATGTCAAAGGGAGATATGTGAATTCTCTCTTGTTGGGGTGGTCATTGCCTGCCACTTGTGCAGCATGCATGTCACTTGCCACTTATCAGCCCAAGCCTGAACATTATACAGGTTTTGTTGGACGAGCGTCTTCATTATCTGAAGAGTTAAGAATAGTACTAAATTCTGTGTAATCAGGGGTGAAATTCTCCAACCCCCAGCAGGGTCGGAGAATCGCCTGGGGCCGCCGAAAATCCCGCCCCCGCCGTGGCAGAGATTCTCCGCCACCTGGGAAGTGGTGGGGGCAGGAATCTCGCCACTCCGATCAGAGAGGCCCCTGCCGTGATTCTCCGGCCCAGATGGGCCGAAGTCCCGCCGCTGGGAGGCCTCTCCCGCTGCCGAGGTTTAAACCACCTCTGGAACGGCGGGATCAGCGGCGCGAGCGGGCCCCGGGGTCCTGGGGGGGGGGGGGGGGCGGGGGGCGATCGAACCCCGGGGGGTGCCCCCACGGTGGCCTGGCCCGCGATCGGGCCCCTTGCTGCTGACGTCACTGCCGGCGCATGCGCCGACTGGCGAAAGCCTTTCGGCCAGCCCCGCTGCCGGGGGCGCCGGTTTTTTGCCCCAGTCTTCTGGTGCTAACCGCTCCGGCGCGGGGCTGGCCCCCAAAGGGGGGGAATTCCCCACCTTTGGGGAGGTCCGACCCCTGAGTGGTTGGCGCCACTCCCCTACTCCGGGACCCTCCGTCACGCCGGGTAGGGGAGAATGCCGCCCCAGGTGTGGCCAGAACATTTATATTCCTCCCACTGTCAACATCATTTCTCCTTCACTCCTATGCTTCCTTATATCTATATTTTCTGGTTATTCTCCCTGCTTATCATCACCCACTCATTTCTATCACATCCCCTACCTCTTCATTTTGGGACAGCTCACTGTACCTTGCATTTTTCCCTTTTGCCTTCTTTATCACACACATCATCCATTAATTTCTTATACCCTATTGACTCCTTCTGAGGGTGGGAGAGTGAGAAATGGACAGTAAAACATTGTCCTCCTTGCTGAATTTTACCCCGCTGCTCATCATCTCCTGGAACCGTTGGCGGGATGCTCCGTCCCGGCACGCCACGGGCGGTATTCTCTCCCCCCCCCACGCAGGGTGGGAGAATCGCTGGGACACCATGCGAATCGCGCCATGCTGCCCCGACCCCCGCATACGATTCTCCCACCCCCCCAAAACCAGCGCCGCGCGAATTGCGCCAGGCTGCTCAGAGAATCGCCGCAAACGATGAGCGTGATTCTCCGGCACGAATGGGCCAAGCGGCTGCTCCGACACGACAGGTTCCCGCTGGCGCCGTCCACCCCTGATTGCTGCCGGTGGGAACTGTGGGGGAATGCTGGGCGGGACGGCCTTGGGGGGGGGGGGGGGGGGAAGGGGGCTCCTTCACCAGGGGTGGGCCTCCGATGGTGTCTGGCCCGCGATTGGGGCCCAACCATCAGCGGGCCGGCCTCTCCCCCCCCCCGGGCCTACCTCCTTCCGCGACCGGACCTAGAACACCGGCGCCATGTTGGTGAGGGGCCAGCGCACGTAAGAAGTTTCCCGCGCATGCGCAGGATGGCGCGGCCCAACTGTGCATGTGCAGGATTGAGCTGCCCCAACTGCGCATGTGCGGGTTGGCGCGGCGCCCATTTGGCACCGTGTAGGGATGCTGGAGCGTCGTGAACCACTCCAGCACCGTGCTGGCCCCCTGTGGGGCCAGAATAGGTCGTGCCCGGGACCTGTTCACGCTATCGTGAAACAATGATGGCGCGGGCATTTAGTCCCGGGAGTGGAGAATACCGCCCACATTTCTGCCTCACCCCGCAGGCAGAATGTTCCGTTATGCCGGCCGATCAATGGCGTTTCTTATTGTGGGGCTGCCCCACGTCGTCAGGAAACCCCCAGGCTGCTGGCAAAAAGGAGCATCCCGCCTGAGGAGAATTCCCCCCCCCCCCTGTATATCTCATGTCTCTATTGCTCCCTGTGCCATTCCTCCCTTGTGGTGATATGCCTGTGCACAGTCAGTTCAATACTGTATATAGTTAGCGATGTGACCTCCAAATAGCTGGTGGTGATAGAAGCCTATCATGTGACTTAAGATACCCACCAGTTGGTAGTAAGACGGACATGTGGATAGTCGCAATATAAGTAGCTCCAGGAGAATTCACTGAATTCATTTATTCGTTACTGTCTGTATCAGAATTCATTAGTTATCTTTCCATGTGTTAATATTGCCAATAAATCATCTTATTAGTCAAAGAACTAGATGTTCTGTGCGCACCTGTACTAAGGCCAGAACACAGAACATAACATCTTTCACCCACATTCTGCTTTGCTGCTCTGTGTCCTTCTCCCACTCATGTATTCCTCACCAAACGTGGTCTCCATCTCCTCCTCCTAAGAATCGCCATTTCCCACTTGGACATTATGAAACCAACAGGGAAAAGGCAGAGGTCAAAGTTGGGCAGAAGGGGAAATGTAGGAAGGGACCGGAGAGGGCGAAGAAAGGAGGAGGAACAAATTGAAGAAGAAAGGTTTCGGAGCAAGGGAATGGGGAAATAGGAGGGAACTGGAGGAGATAAGGGAAAAGGAAGAGATATGGAAAAAGGAGCAGAGATGGAAACGGGAAGATCACGAGGGGGAAGATAAGATAGAGAGATGGAGAAGAGGGTTGAAGGGAGATGGATGGGAACAAGACATTAAAGGTGAACAGAACACTAATAAGAGGTCAGGAAGAGTCAGCACCTCTATTTTCCGGGGAAAGGCAATATGATGGGGGTGGAGGAAGGGAGGTTAGTCTTTGCATCATCAGGTATTATATTTACTCCATGAGGGTGTGGAGAGATACTTTGTTTACCGTCAGCCTCCAATTTTATTTCCTTCTGCCCACATGATGGGTTCAGAATTCCTGTAATGGAAGTGGGGGGAGGTTGAGATATTGTTCAAGAGACAACATTTACTGTAATGAGGATGGAGAAGGGTTTGAACCCTAAATGAGATATTTGTTCTGGGAGTTTATTTCACTGTAGACAATACAACTCAGTTGCCCTGGCACCCTGGCAGTGCCCATGCCAGCCTGACAGCACCAGCTGGGCTCCATGGAAGCAGCACCATGGCAGTGCCACCTGGGTGCCACCCTGGCAATGCCAGGTTGCCCAGGTGGCACTGTCAGGCTGGCATGTGCACTGCCAGGGTGTCAGACTGGCAGTGCCAAGGTGCCCAAGTGGCATCTTGCCGGGGATCAGGCCCGGGTTTCCCTGCTGTTATGAGGTGTGGTGCAGGGAGCTCGGGCATACCCTAATTGGTAAGTTGGGGCATAATGGATGTCAGGAGGCTGTGATGGGGGTTTCAGAGATTGGGGCGCCATTTAAAATCTCTTCCTACACTGGCAAGCTGAGGTCGTTAGTGCAGGAAATGAGTCTAAGTGCGGCCCCAAAATGAAGCAGAGTCCCATTTAATAGGAACGACCCGTTCCTGGCACTGCAAGTGCCGGGCAACACTCAGTTAAATGATCCCAAAACAAGACTCTGTTTCTTTTCCATTAAATCAGGTCCGGAATTACTGGTTCAATGGTCAAATACAAATTTGGTTTGCAGTCAGGATTGGGATGCTGGTAATTTGAGAATTAAGAAAGACAGGGTATAACTTTACTAAACTTCAATTAGCCTAAAAGCTCACCTTTACTATGATGGCTGCAGGGGACACTAGGAATAGCAGTGCAGTTCCTCCTCACAGAGCCCAGTGACCATAATGTGTAACTGCAGCATCACAGGCTGTCACAAAGGTGGAAAGGTAGATTTTAACACTTGTAGAATCATGTGTTAACATGGAGACACTATTAACATTGTTTGAAAGTAAACGCGATGGGCCATGTGATATTTAGTACCATAATAGATCGGAGATAGTTTCTCTCTCAGGCACATTGAGACAAGAGCAAAAACCAAAGCAAGTTGCAATCTCTCAGGTGACAGGTAGACTGATCACATTATTTGCCCTTAAGAATAACAGGGGAAGGCCCAATTTGAGAACTTTTACACTAGTACATGTTGCAAGCTTGTGTATGTGGAGTTGTTCAGTTGTCACCAACAATGCTCCAAGTTTCATTCTACAGAGTTCCTGCTATGGCCTAGTAGTATAGGTTACTGAACTGGCAAATCACAGTCTAGAGCAGGGGTGGGCAAACTTTTCTGTGCAAGGGCCACATTCAGAAATTCACAATTCACAAAGGGCCGCATAGTATATTAAGTAAAATAATTACTTCACCCGGTTATGATTGTGGGCACCTCATATAGAACATAGAACAGTACAGCACAGAACAGGCCCTTCGGCCCTCGACGTTGTGCCGAGCAATGATCACCCTACTCAAGTCAACGTATCCACCCTATACCAGTAAGTAACCCAACAGCCCCCCCATTAACCTTAAAAAAATTTAAAAAAAAAAAAAAAAAAATTTTTTAAAAAAAAATTTTTTTTTTTTTTTTTTTAATGACTTGGTGGGCCGCAGAAATACCTTTGGCGGGCCGCATGCGGCCCGCGGGCCGTAGTTTGCCCACCCCTGGTCTAGAGTAATACTCTATGGATCCTGGCTTGAATCCCACCATGTTAGATGGCAAAACTCATCCTGTGGCATTCAATAGTGAGCTGAAATTTTTTTTTTTTTAAAAGCTCCATCCCACAATGTAAACAGATCAGATTCTAAAGCACTGAGTAGCTACCAATATAAAATGGCATATAGTTAAAGAAACATAAACACCAATCAGATTTTTAAAAAAAATTAGTGTTTCATTAAAACAGGGTTTTATTGGTAATTGAAAGATACGTTTTATTTAGGCAGAACTGAACTGTGTCACAGCATAAAGGCAACTGTGCAGTGGCACTTGCTTTGATGTCTGAGGGAAAGAAGCAGAAATAAATTGAGAATAGTAACACAAAGGGATGGTAGAATCCCTGATAATTTAGCTACAGATTTTGGATGAGGAATAATTATAATAAATGACTTAAGAGCTTGAAAATTAGTTAGTTGATGCATTTGACTGTTTTAGGTAAAAAAGGGAACATGAAACTACAGTAAAACAGCCAGGCCAAATTGCCTTTATTTTTGTTTGGCTCCAGTCTTTCTGAATCTTCACCCACCCGCTCAGAACATATCTCTTAACAATGCTGGAAACACGCATGCAGAGCTTTCTTCAAACAGTTAGAACTGCAAATGGTTAGAGAGTAGATAAGGAGATACTCCAGCTCTCTGAGCATTTAAATTGAGGGAATGTAGGCCTTCAAGGTACCCAATAAATAGCACTGTGCATCTTGTCAACCAGTTGTGGCATCATACTACATTTAAGGTCCACGTGGTGTCAAATCAAAGTGGTGCGAGGGTACTGTATCCAAGGCCTCTTGCCCCGCTAGGCCCTACAGTTAGATCGATCAGGTTCTGATTCTGGATTTACACTGCCAGGTTAGAGGTGTCAAAGTGAAGAATCACTTTACACCAACTCTACACTTAGAGTCCAAATGCATCCTAATAAGTTTAAATCCATAAGAAGATACAAGCTGAAAGAAAACATACATAAATTCATGGAGAAAAATGATTAATGGTGCCTTAATGCTGCACAAAGTAATTTGCAAGCAGATGATCTTTGAGCGTGCAGTGGTTTCACAAACCAGAGTTAGATTTGAGTCCTTTGTTTGAAATCCCAGAAAATGAGTATTCTATTGATACCTGATGCGTGAGGGTGACCAAACAAACAACTGTATGATGAGGCGGGCGGGGTGGGTGTGTGTGTGTTGGGGGGGGGAGGACACAGTTGAATGTTGATTTTAGTAGCCATAATGTCCTCACATCAGGTACAATAGATATCCTGGTTCTAATGAACCAAACTGAAAAACTGGAGTTATACTTTCGCCTGCAATTTGGAGTTTGTTTTTGAAACCTCTGCACTATGAAATTAGCTGATTCCAGAGTTTAATGATGAATACCTGTGATGTGATAGCGGGCATAAAAAGCAGTTAGTTCGATGAAACAAATCATTCAAAAGCACATCCCGTGGCTTACTGCCTGTAAATGCAATGTTTCCTAATTTACTATCAGTATTTTATTATCTAATATTATATAACTATCCGTCTTGATGAAGAATAATGGCATTTTTTCAGCAATGATTTTGAACCTCGATTGCTTCCATCTATCATGGTGTGCAGTTCTGTGTTGTGATAGCAAATATTTGATTCAAAGGCTGCAAAAACATTCTTAAAAACATGTTGACCTAGGCACATGTTTCTCCCCGTCATTGTGGGTTCCAAACATTTGCAATGTCGCAGCACAACTAATATATTGGGAGCCTGCGGCTAGTGTGAATTTCTGTCTCATTACACAAGGCAGGTGAAAGGCATCTGTATTGCAGAATCAAATCCATGTTAGTTGAGTGCATCAAACAGAATGAGACATTGACTGTAATTGAGGACTGCTCCATCCAGTTATCGATTTGGTCCTTATTTTCAAAGAATGAGACCCAGGCTTCAATAGGTCATTTTTAAGTGAGGCAAGAAAAAAAGAGTGAAGCCCTTAATTTCCTGTGAATATTTTCAATGAAGTTTGTCAAATTCACAGCGGTAACACCTTAAAAAAAAACTATGAAGACATTTCACTTGAATACCGCATTGCCATGGTAACTTTCAAAATCTGTATGCAGGCTGATATGCTGAAAGTCTTGAATACAACAAAGGAAACATAATGATTCGAGTAAAATTTCTGTACTCAAGCTATTCTGTACAAAATCAGAAGGGGAGTCTGGTTAGTTTTTTTTAAATGTTACCGTAAATTCTCAACATTCATAAGATTGGAAATATAAGCATTCATCGATACAGTCAGGGAAGAGAATAGGCAGTATAGATGTGAGCAGGAAGGCTATCGAAATATAGCTAGCGAGGGATTAAAAATTTACTAAGCAGTCAGCAGTGTCAATGAGATGCTTTATTCACCGAGCGAGCAAACCGATGTATGACTTGGGTATAATAGGGAATGTTTAATCTTTAGAATGAACACTTTAAAATCAGGGTGCAGCAAAATAAATGTTTTTAACTAAGCAATACTGTTAGACACTAATCTGAAACTATTACCACAGGAAGTGTAATAAAATTATATGGAGGTACATAAGCTAGGGAAACTATCTTACTTGACATAAATCTGATCTAGAAATATGTGTTTCTTATAATTTCTTCAGACACTCATTTGTGATTTTTTTTTGGTACAGCTTCCGAGATATTTAAATGCCTTCAGAATTAAAGCAATGCTGCGCTTAAAGCAGCTCCCATCAGCTCTTTTTCTAGAGAGCTGATCCTGCTCTACATGCTCTGCAATTCCTTAGGGGGGGTGCTTCTCTTTGCCCGAATTGGCACATTGTGACTAATGTGAGCTCCAATCTGGAGGATGAGCAAGTAGAGAACTAAAAAGGCAAAGCTTCTCTGAAATGCAGAGAATGGAAAACCAGAATAATAAACCGTCCTTCTTTCCAAAGGTAAATTACTAAATCCCAACTGCAGCTAACTCATTGAAGAAAATGGTTGCTGATTGGTGCCTAAGTCGTGGATATAAAAAAAAAATCTCCAGTTGCCCTATTTAGCTCATCCGTGCAGAAGCAGCTCGGTAAAGTCTTTTATTTTTTTCTTGCCTTGATTCCCAGCCTGTAACCATCTTACTCCCTGTGGAATAAGGATTCCATCCGAATGTTTTAGGAACTTCAATTGGGTTTGTACTCACAACAGTAGGTGGCAGTCTGCTCCATCATTTAAAATGAAGAGCAATGTAGTTAAAAATCACCTTATACCTTTGATGCAGTTATGTCTGCTGACAATTTTTCTCAGGTCACTGTAGAGAATGTCCACAAATGCACCATAGTAACGGCCTGAATGATTTGAAAATCGTGCACCGTGTTTCGCATTGCACATCTATCTCACATCACTTTTTCAATTGAGAGATTATTTAAATCAGTTCAAGGGTTCAATCTTTTGTTCTCGTTCATTGTGACCAGGAAACATGGGTTCAAGAAGCAACTCAATTTCAGCAGAGGAGAAATTGGACCAAATGTCAGGAGGCAGGTAAGACAAGCTTTGAATCACCGAGAGGCGAGATGAGCAAATTAGGAAGGGATCTGTGACTAAAAATGTTACATGAAGTTTGCTTTTCAGCTATCTTTTGTCTTGTTGGTGTCAAGTCTAAGAAGAACAAAGAACAATACAGCACAGGAACAGGCCCTACGGCCCTTCAAGCCTGCGCCAACCATGGTACCTGCCTAAATTAAAACCGTTTGCACTTACGGAGTCCCTATCCTTCCATTCCCACCCGATTCATATATTTGTCTAGATGCCCCTTAAATCGTACCTGCTCCCACCACCTCTGAAGGCAGCGCGTTCCATATATTTACCACCCTGTGTAAAAAACTTGCCTCACACATCTGTTCTAAACTTTCCCCCACACACTTTAAACCTATGTCCCCTGGTTGACTCTTCTACCCTAGGAAAGAGCATGTTCTTAATCCAGCCCTTTCCATTGCTCCTTTTCATACAAACAATGGTCAAAGCTACAAAAAATGCACTGATTTGTTGAGTATGATTACAGTTTTGTCCATTCTATTGGTTACTGAACAGCACCTTCAGTTACATGGTGGCATTTGATCTCTCAGTTTGCTCTGCTCACAGCTATCCTTAATCCAATGTTCAATCGTTCATAACTTGTATGTTGCTTAGATAAAGCAGATAAGTTAAGAAAATGGTTAGAAATGTCCACTTATAGAAAATAAATTTGCATTATGAAACAAAGTAGTAACTATTTATTCATTCTTTCAATGTTGTCCCTGCAAGCATAAGCCTACGAGGTGTATATTGTGATCAGATTTTATTTTTTGATTCTAGAATAAGATTGTGACTTGGACTAAATTTATAAAGCATGCAGTTGGCCAGAGGAATATGGCACTTGCCAGTATATTGACCCCCCCCCCCCCCCCCCCCCCCCCCCACTCCACCTCTACGTACCCTGGACTGATGAGGTTCGATTACAATTGGTCAAATGATTCATTCATTGCCAGAATAAATATCAGTCCAGGACAAAGAAAAAAGGCATTTGGTAGGAAAACAGCATTGCTGAACAAGGACCACACCGATTTCTTTTGGGGGGGTTGGGAGGGATGCTGGAGGGGGTGGGGGTGATGAATTTTCCATTTTTGACAGCTAAGGAAATGAATTGTAATATATGAAAGCTTTTGAAAAATGGGTCCAGTTTTCAGCTGGATCATTGATGGGAAAAATGCAGATGGATATTTACTGTGAGAGTTGCAGAGCTCTTCCCCCATTTTAACTAAGGGAGCAGCACCAGGATGGCCTGCAGTACTGAGAAGGAATAAGTGGTTTTCAGTGGGGTACGTGTTAGTACATGCAAGGTCTCGGAGGGAAAGAAATGGCTTGGTAACTGGGTAATTCGAACAACATCTCACCAATTCCTGTGTGCGAAGATTTGAGTCTGAAACCCTCCGCCACTCAAAGTCAGATTTTTTAAATTGTCAGGCTGCATGTTGCTGGAGAATAGTTTCAGGAGAAAGAGGAAGGGGAAAGGAAAATTGGTCAGTGTTAGCAAACATCAAAGGGCCCTTTTTTCTGTTGCAGTCAGTACGATAGATTTCAGGAAATACATAATAATAATAATCTTTATTATTGTCACAAGTAGGCTCACATTAACACTGCAATGAAGTTCCTGTGAAAATTCCCTAGTCGCCACACTCCGGCGCCTGTTCGGGTACACTCAGAGAGAATTCAGAATGTCCAATTCACCTAACAGCGCATCTTTCGGGACTTTTGGGAGGAAACCGGAGCACTCGGAGGAAACCCACGCAGACACGGGGAGAACGTGCAGACTCCGCACAGACAGTGACCTAAGCCGGAATCGAACCGGAGACCCTAGAGCTGTGAAGCAAAAGTGCTAACCACTTTTTGCTACCATCCCTTTGTGTTGCAGCTTTCTGCAGTTTTTCTCCATTTAAATAATCCTCTGTTCTTTTGTTCTCCCATCCAAAATGAGCAACTTCACATTTTCCCACATTATACTCCATTTGCCAACATTTTGCCCTCTTACTTAACCCACCAATATACCTTTACAAACTGTTTGCATCCCATTCACAACAGGGGCGAAATTTCCTACCCCCAGCAGGGTCGGAGAATTGCCTGGGGCAGCCGAAAATCCCGCCACCGCTGTGGCAGAGATTATCCGCCACCCGGGAAGTGGCGGGGGCGGGAATCACGCCACTCCGATCGGCGAGGCCCCTGCGGCGATTCTCCGGCCCGCGATGGGCCGAAGTCCCACCGCTTGGAGGACTCTCCCGCCGCCAAGGAGGCGGGATCGGCGGCGCGACCGGGCCCCCGGGGTCCTGGGGGGGCGCGGGGCGATTGGACCCCGGGGGCGGGCCAGTGCCCTGGGGGCACCCTTTCTCCTCCGCCGCCGCCACGGCCTCCGCCATGGCGGAAGCGGAAGAGAAACCCATAGCGCGCATGCGCCGGTGGTGACGTCAGCGGCAGCTTGCCGGTTTTTGCGCCAGTCGGCGTGGTGCCAACCGCTCCGGCGCGGTGCTAGCCCCTAAAGGTGTGGAGAATACCGCACCTTTGGGGAGGCCCGACCCCGGAGTGGTTGGCGCCACTCCCCTACGCTGGGACCCCCCGTCCCGCCGGGTAGGGGAGAATCCCGCCCCATGCCTTTCCATCTATTTTTGTGTCATCTGCAAATTTAGCTCCAGTACATTCACTTCCAGTTATTTATATTGTAAACAGTTGCGGTCCCAGCACTGATCCCGGTGGAACCCCACTGGTTACATGTCACCAATCTGAAAAAGAACCTCTTATCCCCACTCGCTGTTTCCTGTCTATTAGCCAATTCTTTATCCATGCCGATTTACCACCTCCAACACCGTCGGCTCTTATCTTAATACTTAACATTTTGTGAGGTACCTTGTTGAATGCTCTCTGTAAATTCAAATACAACACATCTGCTGGTTCCCCTCTAACCACCCAGGCCAATACCGCACGGGTGACATCCGCGGTGGAGGCAATGGGGGCAACGGTTTTAGCCATGGGTCAGGTTCTGCAAGGCGTAGGGCTTCATGTGCAGGCGTCATCTGTGGCCAGGACAGGGCTGCCCTCTCACAGGCAGCCATGTCCCAGAGCCAGCTGGACATTGCCGTGCGCTCCGGGCCAAGTCTCAGCATGCCATGGCCCAGTCACAGCAGGCCATGGCCCAGTCTCAGCAGGCCATCGGTGAGAGCATCGGCGGCCTTGCCCACGTGCTGGATGGCATCGCACAAGCCCAGGGGGAGGTGGCACAGTCCCAGACTGGGATGGCCGACCCTCTGAGCTCCATTGCTGCGAAAGTTCAGATCCTGGTTGATGCCACAGCGGGCCTCCAGGACTGGCAGCACCAGGTGTCAGTGATGCCACGGGGCTTGTCTCTGCTCGCGCCACCGTCCCACAGTGAGGCCCAGGGGCCACCGGGCACCCCGAGGAAGGAGGAGGTACTGGGGCCCATCCCAAGGCTCCTGCAAGGGAGGTCCCAGAACACCGCGGATCCTTGGACGCCCCCTGTCCCATCCCTGGTGTATCTGGTGGTCAGTGGTCAGAACAGGGTGGCACCACGCCATCCAGCCCGCCTGCCGAGCAGCCTGGCCCATCCAAGCCGGGCAGCCCCAGGAAACGTGCGCTGACGGGGAGCAAAGTCGCAGGGCAGCTCAGCAGTCCCCCTCTACCCCTGCTGTACTGTCTGGGGTCTGGCACTGGGGTCAAAGGTCGGTACAATGGTGAGGTCCCCCCCCCCCCCCCCCCCCCCCCCCCCGTCGTCCTCGGAACGCCGACGCCAGCTACCCCACATGGCCATATGATCGAGTGTCCGTGATGCATCCAGGGACCACCCAGGTGGAGGGTGTAGCTGTGACCATGAGTCAGACATTGTCTTACGGTCTGGAGTTCACAGCTCATCGCAGAACAGGTTGTCATCATTCAACATGGCACTGATCACACCCGCTTACACAAGCATCGTGTGAAACCACCCTGTTGTGCCACAGGTGTAGGGTGCTGTGCATGTGGTGGTGTGGGAGCTAGGGTTGTTGGATGGTGTGGGAGGTGAGGGGTGCTGGGTGGTGCGTTTGGGCGGAACGGTGGTGCAAGTGCCCATGCTCAACGAGGCCCTCCCCCCTAGTTGGTGAAATGTGGGGCGATCAACGCCTCGCGTGCTCACTCGCCAAGCTGGTGGCATCGTGAGGCATCCTGCCCATATCCCGCACCCATGTCTCGGCTGTGCCCCCCCCCCATCCTCATCATCCTCCTCTTCCTCATTGAGAGATGCATCACCCACATCGGACTCCCCCGTGCCTCCTCCTGTTCCTCCTCCAGAACATCGCACCTTTGCTGGGCTATGTTGTGCAGGACGCAGCAGACAACAACAATGTGGCCGACCCTCTCTGAATGGTACTGGAGGGCCCCTCCTGAATGGTCCAGCCACCTGAAGCGCATCTTCAAGAGGCCAAAGCATCTCTCAACTACACCCCTGGCTGCCGCATGGGCCTCATTGTAGCCGGTCTCCGCGTTGGTCTGTGGCCTTCGTGTAGGCGTCATCAGCCATGACCATAACGGGTAACCGCTGTCGCCCAGCAACTAGCCCCTTAGCCGGGGGGTGGGGTCCCTCGAACATGAGGAGATGAAAGATTGTGCCAGTATAAAGGCATCATGCACACTGCCGGGGTACTGGGCGCACACGTGCATGATCTTCATGCGGTGGTCTGAGACCACCTGAATGTTCATGGAGTAGGTCCGCTTTCTGTTTATGAACATGTCCCTGTTCTCTGCTGGTGGACGCATGACGATGTGCATCCCATCAATCGCCCCCTGGACCATGGTATCCTGGCCACGGAGGTGAATCCCGCTGCCCGGGTATCCTGGTGGGCACGGTCCTCTGAGAACTGGATGTACCGGTCCGCAATGGCATACAGGGCGTTGATGACTGCTCGGATGCACCAATTCCTGGGAGATCCTGCTTGGCTCCTGGAACGACCCCTTCGCATAGAAGTTGAGGGCAACCGTCACCGTCATGGCCACCGGTATAGCATGTCCTCTCCCCATTCCATGTGGTGTCAGTTGTGCCACGTGGTGGCAGATTTGGGCCACGGTTTCCCGACTCATCCTGAGTTTCCTCGTGCATTCCCTGTCCGGTAGGTCCTCGAAGGACATGCAGTGATGGTGCACTCGATGCCTCATGGGGCGCCTCCGGCACTCGGCACCACCACCTGCTCCTCCTCCTTCCCCTTCACCCCATCAAGATCGGTATCCTCGTCCTGTGCATCCCCATCGATGTGGTGGTCATTGTCCCCCTCCGCCTCCTCCTGCTCCTGTCTGGCAGGCGGCCCTGCAGCCTGAGCAGGTGCCACCTGGCCCTCTGCAGCCAGTCCCTCTGCTGTAGCCGCCGCTGCCGCAGATGCTCTGAGCCGCCTGCATCGACGCTGCCAAAGGGCCACCTGCAGAGCAGCGGCTCCCACCACGGCACCAAAGATCACTGGCTGGTGCCCAAACATTAGGATCTGCAGTAAGGGGGGGGGGGGGGGAATACAACATGTTTAAGGATGGCGCATTGACACCTCAACAGCCAGGTGCCATGGGATACGTGTGTCCCAGTTGGCTGGTGTTGCTACAGACACGCAGGCATCCTGATCCCTGCCCACATTATCCGACCACCGCCCAGTTTCACCCGCCCCTCCTCATTGCGCCACCGTGGGCTGGCCATGACCTCACGGGGGCTGGCAAGTGTGTCACCTTGACCCTTCCCAGAGATGGTCTCTGTCAGCTGGGTGTTGCGGCACCTCTGTGGGGGGGGGGGGGGGGGGGGGGGGGGGGGGGTAGGGGTTGGGTGCATCCAAGTCAAGGCGCGTGGCCGCGCGGGATGGCAGCACCAGTGACCTTTGTCCATTAGCATGACCTCAACTTGCGGACGTGGCTTTGCTGCCGCCCTGCCATGGCAGGCCGGCTGCCATGACGCTCCCGCGGAAAAACCTCCTCCCATCCCCGGAACATGAAGGCCCCCTGCCCCTCCCCCCGAGCATGGCGTCACCTTCCCCCACCCTCCCCCCCCCCCCCCCCCCCAGCATGGCGGCACCCTTCCCCAAACCCCCCCTCCCCAGCATGGCAGCACCCTTCCCCAAACCCCCCCCCCCCCCCACCAACCCTGGCCCTGGACGTCACAACGTACTGCTGCCGAAAACGCCGGCCAGTCAACTCCTCTCCCCGCATCATCAGCCAGCACGACTGGCTGACAATTTTATTTTGCAAGTGTGAACCATGACGGCATGATCCCACTTCAGCCCGCTGAACTTCACTGAATACCGGGGGGCCCAGAGAATCGCCAAACTTAGCCCCTCGGGTGATTCTCCGGGTGGCGCATCGCCTAACTCGATGACGCCGTTCTTGGCGGTTAGGACAATGGTGGAACGGCGGCGCGTGAAAATATGGCGGGAATGGCGATTCTCTCATTTAAAGAAATATATTTCAGTGGAGGTGGTTCAGAGAAGGTTCACAAGGATGATCCCCATTATGGAGAGATTGTCTTATAAGCAATGATTAACCAACTCTATCCTCATTTCATTGTAATTCCCTTCATTTAAGTTAAACACAGTTGTTTCCGACCCAAATTTCGTACTCTATCATGTTGTACTCATGTACTCTTACACTGAGGTCATTTATTAAACCTCCTTCATTGCTATTACCAGATCCAACTTAACCTGTTGCCTGGTAGGCTCAATGACATATTGCTCTAGGAAACTATCCCTAATGCACTCTAATTCATATGTTTGTATTTCTGCCTAACTCCTCAAATAATTAAACAGTAATCTCAAGCAATGACACATGCACATCTCTGTTAATCAACTTTGACCAGTTGCATCACAAATTTGACAGTTCCCCTTTCTAACAGTATAAAAGTGGTCATGTTCCACAGAGCATTTGGTGATTATTTTCTTCACTTCAAAATGAATCTCATGAATTCTTTCTGAGCTCTCTTCAATTTTATTTTTTTCTTGGTAGTGTGCCAGAAATTGCACATAAAGCAGAAACTTTTGCTGCAGCAGGGCATTTAATGGTATCAGCCATTCGTTAGACTTGTTCTTGTGTATTTAATCTTATAAAATATGCACTTTGTTGAAAGAGCAAACCGATAACTGAGGGGAACAGAGTGAACAGGTCAATCAACTGAAGGATTATGAAATACTAGCACAATTACTGAAAAGGAACTGCAAGTTTGAATGGATGAATTCAACCTCGTTAAGGAGAAATAAAGAGAGTGAAAGAAGATTGGACTAAGAGAGAGAGAACAGAGGGTAAACGTTTTTTGAAACTTTTAATTAAAATTTTACATTTCTAAAATCACTAACAATTGGAAGTTTGAAGAAATGCGACTCCACTCTTGTAATAGTTAATTTTCAGTGCCAGAGCAGTTGAATAACAGTGATTAACACTCATACCAACTGTAAAAGGATATTTAGACTTGATTTAACTCCCGGTGGTAGGTTTAGATGTATCTAGCATGTAAATACCGCAATTTCATGCCATTCAATGCATTTCAATGGCAAAAGACACAGTGAGCTGCCATTTTCACAAAGCTAATGGTGAAGTAGTGCATCTTAGCAACTTTTTTATATATATGTTTACCTGCACACCTACTCCTTGCCTGAAATTGCTGTACCATTTGTACATAAATAACAGTGCGTGCCATCAGCCTCACTGTTACTTTGAAAGCTGACTAAATATTCTTAGAATTGTCACCATATCACATCAAAAGACCTTGCAATGATACTCATACGTTTGTATGTGAACACACATTTGATGTTGCACAAAACAAATAGTGTATAGTGTCACAGAGAGAATTGTGTGTTTTATTACTGTCCACAATCAAAATGTTTTAATGTGTGACGTCAGTGTGTATTTCCGTCCCCTTAGAGTGGTTGTCCAAGTTGAATAATTTCCAGCAGCAAGTTTTTTGTGAATTTTAAAAATAAGTTTTTTTTGGTAGATTTTCCTGAAGGTTTTAATGCAACATCTCACAGGAACTATCACATACAAAGTTGAGATATAGATGAAGAAGAAAACAATAGAGCTACTGTCTGTTATGATTTCAGTCACTTTATTCAGCAGCCCTGTAGTTTGTCAATTGAATTGATAATTTAGTTAGAGTAAACATCTTGAAAATCAGAGGAATCTCAGTAAGCTGTGATGCTTCTTACAGTAGAATTTCCAGGAAGCAAGCTCTCAGGTGAAATTGAAGTCGGTTGGGGGAAGATTCCTTCTTTTTCTTTTAAGGTATAGCTGTTTCCCTTGGTTGTGTTGTCTTTCAGCTGGTTCAATTAAGTTTCTGATTTTGTAACTTTCAATTCTGTGACCAATTACAAGTTCAAAGTCCTTCCAAAATTGTGTAGTGGGTGTATTTCTTCACATGCTGTATTTTAGCCTTTCACATGTTGAGAGCTTTTGGGACGGGCAAGATTCTTTAAATTGAGTGACCTGTTCAATTCAAATTACCCCTTAAATTCCTTTCATGAATAGGACAATGAATTTCAATAGCTGTACGAGTCAGTCTACGAGTTGGCTGATAATGTGGTAGTTTTGCTGTTTACAGTTCATCCTGAACAAAATAACTTCTGAGTTTCACAGTGGCTGTTCACATTTTAATATGGTATTTGCTTGAGTTTCAGTTCTGTCTGGAGTCGATAATGCCAAAGTTACATATGTTGTCAGCCATCTTAAAAATGGTTGTGTCCATTAAAAAAATACATGGTTTTAAAATTTGTAATATCTTCATGCCTGTACTGGGCATGTGGTGATATGCATCACTGTAAATACACAAGGGGTTAATGTGAATACACTGAGACTAGATAGACACTAGAAGGAGCACAAGAGACATGACACACAGACATTCAACCAATAGGCCAGTAAGATAGGACACGACCAATGGGCATTCCATTCACGACACACACAGAGGTGACACTACCAGAGGGGGGCATTACACCAACCCATATGAAAGGACACAGCACGCATGATCTTTCTCTTTCCAGTGGAGACACTTATTGAGTACACAGGGTTGATTGAAACACATCACACCCACCACCGGGATTGTAGCAGACTGGTTCGTCAGTCTGAGAAGCTACAGCAGGATTAACAGGAGAGTCGAATCCAAGTAGGAGAATTGTTAACAGTTTAATAAATATGTTAAAGCTATCTCCAAGCCTGAACCTTCCTTTGTCAGAGTGCACATGAAGGAAGCAGCTTATGTTACGTCAAGAGCATAACAAAACAGGCATGAAATATTGTGCATTCATCCATAAGGTCATCCTACTGGCCTGATCCTATCTAATATGATCAGACGGTTTCAGTATTACATTAATTTGACATTACAAAAGTCCATTTGTTTATTTTGTACATGCAAACTTGGAAAAACCGTGGAGGAAAATATCTCATTTAGAGTGCAAAATACCACATTAAAGACAAGATTACATTTTTTAATTGCTCATTTCCAAATCTCTCTATTGCCCAATTGCACATACTAAAATGTTCTTACAGTAGCACTGCAAGGTTTGTTCATTTTTAATGACCATAAGAATGAGATTCATCCACGCATCCTGCTTGATTCAGGAAATGCTGCCAAAATATGAAGTGTCAGTGGTCGTCCAAGCAGCAAGTCAGCAATGTGAAGTACAGAAAGCCTATCTGAACTTTTATTGTAAAGCACTATATATACCCTGTCGGATGACTTTAAGTTTAGTGCAAATTTACTATGACAGTGTTCTGATGTTTCAGACAGTAGTACCTGCCATGGGCTTGTGCAGCTCAGTGAGTTTCTATTACAATACAGACTACAACCAATCACCACATGAGGATCAGGCCATAGCCTGCAATCAGAGCTGTCTCCATCTATGGGGGAAGATAACTCAAAGTCAAGTAGCTAGAATTCAAAATTAAACCGCTTCCCTCTGAACAGCAACATCTTTGAGCAGCCTCAGTTCTGTCTTTGATGAATAGTTTCAATACACTGAATTGCCGATAATTTGGATCGAAATAACAGTCTCAAAGCACTGATGACTGCTGCAATATGGTGTGCTTTTGTGGTTGTTGTGTAGAAAATAAAGAGAATTATTCTCTACATGTAATTTGCGTTACAGCCCCATACCAGGCAAGTGCAAGCACAAAGTACATAAAAATCTTCATATGTTCCATGTAAAAATGTTATAACACAACCATGGAAACTGAAACAGCTTTTTTTAATCCTTCATGGGATATGGGCATTGCTGCCATTTATTGTCCATCCTTAATCCCTTTGAGAAGCTGGTGGTGAGCTGCCTTCTCAAATTTCTGCAATTTTGCATTAATAATAAATTTGCATTAATCAGTAAATATCCCCCCTCCTAACCTTATGATGGAGGGAAGCATATGATGGTTCAACTTAGCACACTACCTTGAGGAACTTCTGCAATGATGGCCTGGGGCTGAGATGATTGACATCAAACACTGCAACCATCTTCCTTTGTACTGGGTATGACTCCAACTCGTTTTCTCCTCGATTCCCATTGACTTCTATTTTACTAGGGCTTCTGGGTGCCACACACTGTCAAATGTTTCTGCTGATGACTGACAGCATCTCATAGATTCCCAGTTTTGAGCCACTAGCTCCATTTTAAATCTATCCCATTTACTATGGTGGTGCTGCCACACAACACGATGCAGTGTCTCTAACTAATGTATAGTGGTCACCGCCACAAATACCGGTAATACTAATGGTGATATAGTGGTAATGGCATTAGACTAGGATTCCAGAGGTCCAGGCTATTGCTCTGTCAGTGTGGGTTCAAATCCCAGATAGGTGTGGAATTTTAACTCAATTAATAAAATCTGGAATTAATAGCTAATTTCAGTAACGATGACCATGAAACTATTGTAGTAAAAACTCATCAGGCTCACTAAAGTCCTTTAGGGAAGGAAATCTGCCATTCTTACTTGGTCTGGCCTACATGTGACTCCAGATTCACCGCAATGTGGTTGATTCTTAACAGTGCTCTGAAATAGTCTAGCAAGCCACTCAATTCAAGGGCAATTAGGGATGGTCAACAAATGCTGGCCTGCCAATGACACCCGTATCTCACAGAATGAAGGATGGACAGATGCATGTGACAGTGACAGGTTATTGGCGTGAATGATCTAGGTTGTCCCTTGTATTGGTTCTCTCATCACCTGGCACAGGCCAATTCTGACAGGTATCCTCTTCAGGACTCAGGCAACTGGGTCTGTGGTGGTGCTCCCGAGCCACAGTTGGCAATGAACATTGTTCAAAAATCGGAAGAACATGCAATTAAAAAAAAAGGAAACTGGTTTTCTCTAACAACACCATCACAGGAAGGTATCTTTGATGTAGTGCTCTTGTTTTTGATCTCTGTTCCCCTATCATTTACTTGCTCACTTGAATAGAGACTGTCACAATTGCAACATTGATGAGCATCAATTGTTAAATTCCCTATATGTCCAACAAGATGTTCAAAATATAAGTGAAGTCACTTTGATGTAGTCATTTTTGAAAATAGCCTTGGCTGCCTTAAAAATGGCATAAAAGTAGATTAAGATGACCTGGGGCTTCAAAACGTCTTGCACCATGTGCAGAAAGACAGATGGAATGTCATTAGCAGTAGGTATTACAAATTTTAAAAATTGCAATGATCCATTAAAGCCAAAATTAACATAGTATTTTTGATAAATGAATCAGCAGATATACTGCTTTATATGGGATAATAGTGTGACAAGAAAAATACAATGGAGAAGTAAATGTGATGCATTAAGTAAAATGTTTAATATTTATATAGATGGTTTCAACCCTTCTGAAAATATAAAGTAAGACCAAATGATTAAAAAAAACACTATCTGCGCGATTCTCCCCAAAAATTTCTAAGTTCATTTATGGCTGGTTTTTCAATTTCCCACTGGCGAGTTCCCCACTGCTATTCAATGACACATTCCGTTTTTTGGGCCCAGTGTTCCAGCCAGCTGGGCACCTTGGCAGTGTCAAGGTGCCCACGGTCCAGTTGGCCACCCGGCACTGACCCTGAGCACCCATGGGTCTCCCAAAAGACCTCCTGGGTAGCATTCCGCCTGGTCCACCTTCTTGTGGACCAGCACTGATTGGCGCCTGGCTGCAGCCTCCCTGGGGAGGCCGGTGGATATTGGGTAAGTCGCAAGTACGTTTACAACTTACCTCCGTGAGCGTCGTTAGGGTCATAACTTTGACGTCCCCGTTTGGGCAGAGGTCCGAATCTGTCACTATGAGGTGCGGAGGGTGCCGTAAAACCGGTGAGAGAATCGCGCCTTTTGTTCCCCAAGAGCTCATGGGTGTTTGGGTCAATAGATTAGCATGGATAGAGGATTGGCTAAATAACAGGAGAGTCAGGTCAGTATCTGATGGAGAGCCTCAGGGATCTGTGCTGCAACCTCCATTACATATGATCTCTATTATGACTTGAATGAGGGGACCAACTGCGTTGTAGCCAAATTTACTGATGATACAGGAACAGGAAAGGAAGCTGTGAGGAGGATACAAAAAGTCTGCAAAGTGAGACAGATAGGTTATATTGTGACTGGGCAAACATTTGGCAGAAGCAGTGGGAAAGTGCGAGGTTGAGTTAAGGCCATAATCAGATCAGTCATGATATTATTGGATGGGGAGCAGACTAGAAAGACCAAACAGCCTTAATCCTGTTCCTATTTCTTCTGATTTTTTTGTTTAAATATGCAAATTAATAGAACTAATAATAATCTTTGTCACAAGTAGGCTTACATTGCAATGAAGTTACTGTGAACAGCCCCTAGTCGCCACATTCCGGCACTCTGTTCGGGTACACAGAGGGAGAATTCAGAATGTCCAAATTACCTAACAGCATGTCTTTCGCGACTAGTGGGAGGAAACTGGAGCACCCGGAGGAAGCCCACGCGGATTGTGATCCAGCTGGGATTCGAACCTGGGACCTGGCGCTGTGAAGCCAGTGTTAATCACTGTGCTACCGTGTTACCCAGCAAATAAGTACAAATACACAATAGTGCATGACATCCAAATTTTGAATGGAATTTGCAAGATTGATCAATATGTCCATCAGTAAAGTGAGAAATTATAAGTCAAGTGGTATTAGACAATTCCCCCTTGCCTAAACTATCAGTTGTGATCTACCATTGATGTCAAAGGTTTCCAAAATGCTACTTTAAATTTGGACAGTCTATTAGCGGTTAGCAAACTGAAACAAAGCACAACCAGAGTGCAGTAAAACACCAAAATCAACGTTACTTGCCTGACATGCTACATTAATTTAGAGATGGGTGAACTAATGCTTTCAAACATCAATTATAGCAGTGGACAAAGTGCAGAAATATACCAAGTATCTGGTTCTTAAAGGTATCACAATGTCTCCGTGGCTAGATATTTGGTTAGTGGTAGTATTATACTATTTATATTCAATATCTAAGATTGCACAGTGGTGTAGCCAAATTAGCTTTTCAGTTCATGTTGAATTATAATATGGACACATTCAGCAATCAACTATTTCTCTGAATAGGGACATAATATGTAAACCTCTTCAGTGGGGCTGGCCTAGTAGCCTTTTCTTTCCTTTATGATGCTCATCCACTCCTCTGTCGGTGTCCTGAGGGAGTCACTGGTCATTATTCACCTTTCAATGGGCTTCTCATCCTCTTTAACCTTGCATAATTTTATTTCTCTGCATATTACACAGTTATGTTATTTTAGCTAAAAGCTGTGGTTGACACTTTTGAAGTTTTACTTATGTTCAATTACCATGTAATTTTTGTTTTTTTGCAGTGCTGTCTCAAAAAGAACTTAATTTCACTTCCAGTCCTTTCAAGACTGCTTCCACTTTCTTGGAATCAATTTGTCTTTTGCTTCTTTCAAAGAGGCTGGGGGTGGGGATGGAGAATAGTTTTATACCTTAAAATCTAATGCATCTCACTTATGGGATTACAGTTTTAGTAGTAAATCAAGATTCATTTTATCACATGGATCCTTTCCAGGATGGCATTCTAGATTGGTATATATATCAAAAGTTGATCATCAGACGTCAATTAGTTTGATGGAGGTTTGATGTTACATTTATTTTTGCGAGTGCTACTTCATGGTCGGAAACCAAAGTTATGACCCTAATCGACTCCCAAGGCTCCTCCTGCTCATTTGTCTTTCCAGACATCTTTGCTAATTCTCAGTTGCTTGATTCCTAATGTTGATGCCTCATGTCCAAGCTCCATCTCAATTTCAGAAATACCAGGATGTGTAGGTACTTTTGCTTCACAGAACATCTACCTGGTATTTCAGAATGGTCATCACCCCACAACTCCATTTGACAAGATTATAATTCAAAGTTTCCTCCAAATCCTTAATAATCTTTCTTTTGTAAACGGTCTCAACACATTTAAAAAAAAGAAACCGACGACTGTAGTTTCAAATATTTTTATTAACAGAAATGCAGGTCTGCAAAATTTTGTTTTAAAGTAATTTCAACCGGCAATCATAACTGCAATTAAATGTATTTCCGAATTTATCGCAATTAAAACTTCCTTCTAAGGATCCAATAAGGTTAACACCTACTCAAACTTTTTGTATGTGATGCATAAAACAGCTGACCCCAGAGGTTCAGCATGGGATTACTGACCCTTCCAACATAAAACTGAGTAATTACTATATTTCTTGTCGCAGGCAAGTTTCTCCTGCTTTTTGTCTGCAGCTCAGTTCAATAGCTGAGGAGAAATGTAAACTTCCACCATTTTTTGTTTGTGCCAAGTGATGTTTGTAATGTTAGTAATTTAGTCACTGAACTTTACAGATCACCACAAAAGTCACTGGTGGCAGAGGTAGAGAGAAAAGCTGTGAATAATGGAAATTCAAAATAAAGGCAGAAAATGTAGAATTACATCTGGGGTTAGTCAGCATCTGGAAAAAAATGGTTAATGGTTTGGGAGAAGGTCCTTCGCCAGAAATGTTCTCCTTTCAGTTGCTGACAGTTGTTACATTTTCCCAGTTTTTTTTGCTTTTATTTCCTGTAACAGTGTAAACTTTCACGGAAACATTCATGCCAAACCTGAGGTTAAAAAGTACACACTTCAGTTTCTTGAGGTGGGGTAGGGGGAGCAGAAGAAAAATTTAACCAGAAAAAGTACATTTGGTACAAGGTGCAAAGAAACATTTATATTCACACATTAATATGTACTTCACTGAAGCATAAAGTGGAACTGCAGCACTGAGAATGTGGCTCACCTTTACTTATATTAGAGGTGGGCATCTTGCAACAAGTAGATTTATATCAGAGCAAATACATTTTTCTTCAGATACAATGCAAGTCAGACACATTTTCAAATAGTACACAAGTTTGTGTGCAAAATACCAATTACTCTGTTTCTACAGATTACATTTGTCTTGATATGCATTATGCAACATTGTATCGAGCTTGGAGAAAATACTTCTAGTTCTGACAGAGACAAATTATTAAAACAGATGATTGCTAATTTCATTTTATTTTTAAATTGTAAAGATCTCTGCTGCAGGAGTGGCAGTTTTTAGTCAATTGAATGTGATGCTGTTCCATTAGCATTGTAGTTCTTGCTGTAAGTGAGGCATGTTCCCCAAGTATGTTGCACAGTAGGTTAAAATCAACTCCACTGTTCCCAGTCCACTAAAAACCAGAGGGAATTGTGCAGGACCACCTCAGGCTGTAAGCTTATCACTGTATTTCTCCAAACTTCTCCACCATTAACAGACCCTAATGATATTCTGCATTTTTAGAAATTTTCAAGCAGGGCCAAGATTCTTTTCTGTTCACTTTCTTTAAACTCATCGTTCTTCCCATCACCAATATTTTCCGCGTACTCTGCAAAACAAGTTTTAAGAAAGAAGAATTTAACACACTTTCTCTGCAAGTCATTTTCCTTTCAACATGAAGAATATGAAATCTTTAGTCTAATATGCAAAACCACAAAGTGCGTAATGAAGAAACGTACTCAGTACACTATTCAAATGGTGATATATTTTCCTGAATGTGTGATTAACTTGCCGATAATAAATTTCACTATCTTCTTGATTTCAAGTTTTAAACACAAAATAAACCAAATTTATGTGTGCATAAAAAAAGACTCAAGGGGCAAGATTTTCCACGCCCTCCTCGGCATGTTTTGCGGAGGCGGCTGGCCATTGGCTGGCGGCTTGGGGTTTCATGTTCTATGCACCGCCTGCTGCTGGGAAACCCATGGCGGGTCCCCTCGTGACAGCTATCTCCACCCTGGGGAAAAGTCTCTGGCTATCCAATCTATCCATACCTCTCATCATCTTGTACATTTCTATCAAGTCACCTCTCTGCCTTCTTCGCTCCAGTGAGAAAAGTCCTAGCTCCCTCAACCTTTCTTCATAAGACATGCCCTCCAGTCCAGGCAGCATTCTGGTAAATCTCCTGTGTACCCTCTCCAAAGCATCCACATCCTTCCTATAATGAGGTAACCAGAATTGGACACAATATTCTAAGTGCGGTCTAACTAGAGTTTTATAAAGCTGCAGCAAACCTCGTGGCTCTTAAACTCAATCCCTCGGTTAATGAACGCCAACACACCATATGCCTTCTTTACAACCCTATCAACCTGGGTGGCAACTCTGAAGGATCTATGTACGTGGACCCCAAGATCCCTCTGTTCCTCCACACTTCCAAGAATCCTGCCTTTAACCCTGTATTCAGCATTCAAATTCGACCTTCCAAAATGAATCACTTCACATTTATCAAGGTTGAACTCCATCTGCCACTTCTCAGCCCAGCTCTGCATCCCATCAATGTGCTGCTGTAACCTGCAACAACCCTCAACGCTATCTACAATTCCCCCAACCTTTGTGTCATCGGCAAACTTACTAACACCCCCTTACACATCCTCATCCAAGTCATTTATAAAAACCACAAAGAGCAGAGGTCCCAGAACAGATCCTTGCAGGACACCGTCACCGACCTCCAGGCGGAATACTTTCCATCCACAACCACTCGCTGTCTTCTTTCGGCCAGCCAATTCTGTATCCAGACAGCCAAATTTCCCTGTATCCCATGCCCTCCTAATTTTCTGAATGAGCCTACCATGGGGAACCTTATCAAATCCCTTACTGAAATCCATATACACCACATCCACTGCCCAATCTTCATCAATGTGTCTCGTCACATCCTCAAAGAATTCAATGAGGCTTGTGAGGCATGACCTGCCCCTCACAAAGCCATGCTGACTATCTTTAATCAAACTATGTTTTTCTAAATAATCATAAATCCTATCTCTCAGTATCCTTTCGAATATTTTGCTCACCACAGATGTAAGACTGATGGGTCTGTAATTCCCAGGGATTTCCCTATTCCCTTTCTTGAACAGGGGAACAACATTCGCCTTCCTCCAATCATCCGGTACTACTCCAGTGGAAAGTGAGGATGCAAAGATCATCGCCAACGGCGCAGAAATCTACTCCCTTGCTTCCCGTAGTAACGTTGGGTATATCCCATCAGGCCCAGGGGACTTGTCAATCCTGGTGCTTTTCAAAATTTCCAGCACATCCTCCTTCTTAATATCAACCTTTTCGAGTCTATTAACCTGGTTCACACTGTTCTCATGAGCAACAAGGTCCCTTTCTCGAGTGAATACTGAAGCAAAGTATTCATTTAGGGCCTTCCCTACGTTCTCAGACTCTCGGCTCAAGTTCCCTCCACTATCCCTGATCGGCCCTACTCTCACACTGATCAGCCTCTTATTTCTCACATAAGTGTAGAACGCCTTGGGGTTATCCCTCATCCTTGCCGTCAGGGCTTTTTCATGCCCCCTTCTAGCTCTCCTCAGTCCATTTTTGAGTTCTTCAAGGGCCAGCTTCCACGAAGGCCAAGGATGGGGAGATCTGATCAAGGAAAGGGAAGCTGTCAAAATCCGTTGGAAGGAGCATTTTTAAGACCTTTTCAATCACAAATCAATTGCTGACCAAACCATTTTCAACTCCATTCCACAACATCCAGCTGAAGACCAGCTTGGAACTCCTTCAATGCCTGGGATGGTGAAGAAAGCCATCACACAAATGAAGAATAGTAAAGCACTCGGAGTTGATGGAATCCCCGCTGAAATCTTGAAGCACAAAGGAGAGGAACTAACATCACAGCTTCCAGGAAATGCTCCTTTTCACACAGGATCAAAAGCAATGCTGAAATGCATTTATCTCATGGATTTGGTCCTTCTCACTTGCTGGTATTCCCAAGCCCCGGGAAACCTGGCTTCCACACAATAAATATAAAATGCATTGAAATCACCCGTCTCCTGTAGGAGGATTGGTGACCCACATTTCACCTTTATTGAACTCAAGATTTGGAAGTTAAAATTTTCTGCCTCCCACATATCCCTCGTCCTTGGCAGACAAAAGTACCCCATATATGCCCAATTTGGTGGTCCTTATTTTGCCTTACACCAACCAGAAAGGCTAAAATTTGGGTTAAGATATAAGCCTGTTAGGGCTCACAAGTCAAGAAAACAATTCACTCCTGACAGATGTCCAAAAAGGAGCCATTAAGTTTGGCCATCAATTCAACCCTTTTCTTAAGTCTTAAATGTTTATTGTACCACTTTTTATTTCAAAGTTTAAAAAAAAAAATAATTTTTATTGAAAAATTTTGTATTTATATTTATATAACGAACCACAATAAAATACCAACAAAACAATAATGATAACAGTCATAAACATTCGCCCATCCTCAATGAACAACAAAACATATTAACAACAACTTAAATTAACACAATATTAAGTTAAATAACCATAGAAAAAAATAGAAACAATAAAGAACACCCTCCTTCTCCCCCCCCCACCCCGGTTGCTGCTGCTATTGACCAAGATACCTATCTTTGAGCCAGAAAGTCCAGAAAAGGCTGACACCGTTTATAGAACCCTTGTACTGATCCTCTCAGGGCAAATTTTACCTTCTGCAATTTTATAAATCCTGCCATGTCACTGATCCAGGTCTCCACACTTGGGGGCCTCGCATCTTTCCACTGCATCAAGATCTTCCGCTGGGCTACTAGGGACGCAAAGGCCAGAACACCGGCCTCTTTCGCCTCCTGCACTCCCGGCTCCGCCGCAACTCCAAAAATCGCGAGTCCCCAACCTGGTTTGACCCTAGATCCAACCACCCTCGACACCGTCCCCGCCAACCCCTTCCAGAATTCTTCCAGTGCCGGGCATGCCCAGAACATATGGGCATGATTCGCTGGACTCCCCGAACACCTGGTGCACCTGTCCTCACCCCCAAAGAACCTACTCATCCGAGTCACAGACATATGGGCCCGATGTAGCACCTTAAATTGGATGAGACTAAGCCTCACACAGGAAGAGGAAGAATTGACTCTCTCCAAGGCATCCGCCCAAGTCCCATCCTCTATCTGCTCCCCAAGTTCCCCCTCCCATTTAGCCTTCAGCTCCTCCACTGACGACTCCTCCACCTCCTGCATTACCTTATAAATGTCAGACACCTTCCCCTCTCCGACCCACACCCCCGAAAGCACTCTGTCCATCGCCCCCTGCGAGGGCGGCAAAGGAAATTCCTCCACCTGTCGCCTAGCAAACGCCTTTACCTGCAAATATCTGAACATGTTCCCTTGTGGGAGCCCAAATTTATCTTCCAGTTCCCCCAGGCCTGCAAACCTCCCGCCAATAAACAGGTCCCTCAATTTACTGATGCCCACCCTATACCACCCCCAAATCCCCCATCAGTGTTCCCCGGGATGAACCGATGATTTCCACCTAATGGGGCCTCCATCGAGCCCCCTGTTTCCCCCCTTTGCCGTCTCCACTGTCCCCAGATTCTTAGGGTCACCGCCACCACCGGGCCCGTGGTATACCTCTTAGGAGAGAGCGGCAACGGCGCCGTTACCAAGACACCCAGGCTCGTACCTCTACAAGACGCCATCTCCATTCTTTTCCACGCCGCTCCCCCCCCCCCCCCCCCCCCCCCCCCCATCACCCATTTCCGCACCATTGACACATTGGCCGCCCAATAGTACCCCAAAAGGTTGGGCAGCGCCAGCCCGCCTCTATCCCTCCCTCGCTCCAGGAAAACCCTTTTCACTCTCGGAGTCCCATGTGCCCACACAAAGCTCAAAATACTGCTAGTCACCCTTCTAAAGAAGGCCCTGGTGATGAAGATGGGCAGGCACTGAAAGAGGAACAAGAAACTCGGAAGCACTGTCATTTTGACGGACAGCACCCTCCCCGCCAACAACGGCAGCATGCCCCACCTCTTGAACTTCTCCTCCATCTGATCCACAAGCCTGGTGAAATTATGCTTGTGAAGAGTCCCCCAGTCCCTGGCCACCTGCACCCCCAGGTACCTAAAACTCTCCCCTGCCCTCTTAAGTGGGAGCCTACCAATTCCCTCCTCCTGTTACCCAGGGGGCACCACAAACACCTCACTCTTGCCTAGATTTCGTTTATAGCCTGAAAAGGTCCCAAACTCAGCTAGCAGCTCCATCACCCCCGGCATCCCTCCCACCGGGTCCGCCACATACAGTAGCAGGTCATCGGCATACAACGACACCCTATGTTCCTCCCCACCCCGCACCAAATCCCTCCACCTTCCTGAATCCCTCAACGCCATCGCCAACGGATCGATTGAAATGCAAACAACAAGGGGGACAGGGGGCAACCCTGCCTGGTCCCTCGGTAAAGCCGGAAGTACTCCGACCTCCTCCCATTCGTGGCCACACACACCACATCGGGGCCTCATATAGCAGCCTCACCCATCTAATAAACCCTTCACCAAATCCAAACCCCCCCAACACCTCCCATAAGTACCCCCACTCCACTCTATCGAACGCCTTCTCCGCATCCAGCGCCACCACTATCTCAGCCTCCCCCTCAATCGCCGGCATCATGATGACATTCAACAACCTCCGCACATTCGTGTTCAGCTGCCTTCCCTTAACAAAACCTGTCTGGTCCTTGTGTACAACCCCTGGCACACAGTCCTCTATCCTGGTGGCCAGGATTTTTGCCAGCACCTTGGCATCCACATTAAGGAGAGATATGGGCTTGTATGAACCACACTGCTGGGGGTCCTTGTCCCTCTTTGAGATTAAAGAAATCAGCGCCTTTATTTCACAAAGTTGAAAATATTAAACAGATGTTGCAATGTTTCATAGTCAAGTCATTAAACTTGTATTAGATAGAGGTAAAGGGCATATGACAATATCCTACAATATCTCCACATAAGGGCAATGGGGAATTATGACAAATAAATCCAACGGCACTGGCTTAGTTTCCTTCACCACAGATTTCCCCAGTCAATCAACTACTATTTTTCACAGGGGAAATTTACAAACTTCAACTTTTTTTTAATGCTTTAGTGCAGAACAAATTCTGAATACTTGATCAGTGACAGTGTGGCTGTATGATTGACAGGAAAGCAGCACAGGACTGAAACTATGGACTGAGATTCAGTTCAGAAACCTTTCAACATGATTTACTCTAAAAGGAAACCAATTTGAGCTGGTTGGTTGCCTTTATGTTGCTGATTAAGATTGTTTTGAACAGTGGAAAAACACACACACACGAACAGTTTTAAATAAGACACTGCCTCAAGTATATGAAATATTTTTCAATTCACTTCTAAGGCACAAATAAACTCATGGGAAAATTGTAGACAGTGAAAGCTATAAATCTACCACATTCTTTTTGCAACTTGCAGGAACATAAACTATTTACTTCCCCAGTTCTGGCAGCCTTCACCGGAATGAGAATAAAACTTCATTAAAAACAAACAGGGCAGGCGGACTCCAGAGAGATCAAACTGACTTTGTTAATAATAGGAGTTCTCTTAAAATGGCTGAAAGGCTGACAATATCTCATTGGTGACTTGAATTACTGTTGTACCCACAAAAGTGTGAAAGATCCATTAAGTCCAGAATACTAAATGTATAAATAAGTTATGATGGTTTTTACACAAGTGAGAAAACACCAAAAATTCCATATTCCCCAATAAGGCATTCAGTTGATTCTGCAGATGCATGCACATACCTACACAACATTGAGCATTTAAAGAAAAATATATTGTACTGGTATTCATTTTTAATAATTCACAACGCAAATGATAACGGTAAGGAATGAAACTGGCAATTTTAATTTGTACTACTCAATGCTCCACTGGAAAAAAATAGCTCATCGGTGAAGTCAATACACAAGTGTTGGGATAAATATTACTCTGGGTCAAGGAAATAAACAACATTACCATAAATAGTAAACTAAAAGCAAATTACTGTGGATGCTCTGAAACAAAAACATAAAGTGCTGGACAATCTCCGCAGGTTCTGACCGCATCTGAGGAGAGAGAAGGGAGCTAACGTTTCGAGCCTGGATGAATCTTTGTCAAAGCAGTCACTCTGATTTTGAACAATTCCTGTATAGGTTTTAGGAACTTGTACAGGGAAGAAGCCACAATGCCGTTGTGTTAAGTATATGATGGACTACAGAAACAGGGCAAGTTTAAAATACTGAAAGCATTATTAAAACCAAGCCATCAAACCTGAGGCCTCAGTATTTGATAGTGATTTTATATATTATATATATATATTATATAGTATGATGTCAATCTATCAGATTTACTGAAATTAAACCGGATACCACTGCAATTCAAGTCATTGGTGCAGCAAAACCTCAGAGCAAACCATGTGATTCAATTACTGAGACTGGCCATCCATCACTGCCCACGTGGTGCCTAATGCTGCCAGGGAGAAATAGAATTAAGTCACATCCCACACCTGCATATACCTGCAGAAAACAGCAGCTGGAATAATCTCAAGGACATGCATTTCAAAGCATTCTCAGCCCTTGATTCAGACTGTCTATCATAGTTTTTCTTTTTATACTTGATTTTTAAGGTATCAGATGCTATTGTGAGTGTTATTTTAAAGGGAAGACCTATAAACAGCACCTTTTAGTTGGAAGGCACAGGAGAAGTGAAAAAATCAAAACCAGATGGCCCACAACTTTATTGATAATTCAGCATAACAGAATTTTCCTGACTGATGGGAGAGGAGCCAGTAGCTCAAAACGATACATTAGCTCACACTATATCCTACAAATTACAATTTGCAGTATTAAGCAATTTAAGTTAAACTGGGTCAACTCTTCTATAAAAATAGTATTAGAACGTTATGCAGCATATTGAGCTTTGGTATTAAAGAGCTGCTAACCAGTAAATTTCTAGGCGGCAACTGAAAAGAGAGACAAGGGAGCCATTCAACTGAAAATATGGTTCTGGAGAAAATGGGCACAACAAATTTTATAGTCTGCAATAATCCTGTTTCGCAGTTTATTTTGCCTTCTGTAACCCGTGATATAGATCAGCATCATTAATATTACAAGGTTTAAGCAAAATTCCTGGAATCTGCTAACATAATTCGTAACATGATTCATAAATTTGGGAAAAGAAACAGAATTGTTACTGTTCATTGAAAATATAATGGGTGCAATCTTGAGGTTGACTTGCTGTCCGTGGGATTGGTGGAGATGCGTAAAATCTCATGATAATCAGGAAACCGCGATTCTCATCGTCAAGATCATGTTTCCCGATTTTCCCCGCATCTCGCGGTGGCGTAATGAGATTCATGCCCACAAAGGGCATGAGCCTTAATTGAATAAATTTCCCTTCCTTTAAATGTCATTAGTGGCCCGCCACCACGTGATCCGCCTTGAGAGGTCTCCAAACCTCACCAATGTGACAAGGGCGAGGTTTACAACAGGTTGGGCAAGGCATGAGGGAATCCCTCCAGGGGCGCAGGGTAAGTGTAGCTCCCGGTAGCAGTGGTGGATTGTGATAGGGTAGAGGGTCATGCAGCACAGGTTGGCATTACCTAGCAGTGCCAACTTATGCCTGGGGTAGGCACTAGTGGGTACAACATGGGGGGGGGGGGGGGGCTGGCCTGTGTGTGGCAGCTCGAGGGGTGGGGGGAGTGGGGGAATTGAAAGAGCATGCTAGGAGCGAATGTCGGGGGAAGACAGCTCCTGAGACCTCCGAGCTGTGTGCAGCAGATCAATGGGCGCAGGAAGAGCAGTAATAAATCCTTTGATTGCTTGTCGCTTGGTTCCCATCAGCAGCTCTGATCATTCAAACATCCCAATCTGAATAAGGCCGGTTCCCAGCTTTAAGAACCCTTGCCCCGCCAGAGTGACGCCGTAAACCATGCCTTCACATTTTTTATTTTTGCTGAAGTGGCTCAAGATTCAGTGAGAAGACTGGTCTGTGGAACTGGAAAGTTCCACGTCTGTTTTCAGTTTTGGTATGATTCCTCTCCAATGGGTTGCCAAGGTGCCATTTTGGGTTTCTACTGGTTCATATTCTTTGTCATGTCTTACTAAAAGTACGCTGTTGTTTCTCATGTCTAAATTATTTAAGTGCTGCATTGAGTAACATCACATAAACTAGGGCTTTGTTCAAGGAAATCAAATGTGTCCAATAAATGTTTGAAAATGAACTGTAATTATTCTCACCACTGCTCTCATTGTGCATATTCATCCTCTCCAGCTCAAAGGTAGCTAATAAGCACGGCCAGAAATATTAGTTTTTGATTGCAATTTAAAAGGGCACGTGGGGTGTAAGCAGAGATACCAAATAGCGTGTATACTTCAGGGAGTTCTGCATCTAAATTTTAATTCAACATCAAAATGAGCTGGCGTGTGGGCGTTGGAGGACAGGAAACATTTTTAAAGCTGAACAGATGGTATCAAAGTACTAGGTAGTATGCTTACTCGTTTGAACAGCTACACTCTATGAGACAGCCTCTTTTTAGTGAAATCATTATTTCTGAACCTACAGTAAATGGCCAGAGCTTTTGTTGATTTAACTCAATAATGATTAGTTTCCTCCATGTTGTTTGTGAAGTTTTAACCTTTAAAGATTTTTTTCAAGGCAAGTTTTTGATGACGCTGTGTATGAAAATCTTAACAGTAAAATTATTTTAGAGGCAATAGTTGAGTAAGTGCCACAAAATTCCATTCGAAAGATACATAATGAGATCAAAGGAAATAGGAGTCAACCATATGGTCCCTGGAGCCTGCTCCGCCATTTAATATGATCTTTAATATGGCCAACCTTCTGTCTCAACTCCACTTTTCCACCCAGTCCCATAACTTTTGATTCCCTGAGAGAACACAAATCTGTCTGCCTCAGCCTATACTCAATAATAGATCATACATGATGCTCTCAAGTAGGCAATTCCAAAGGTTCAAATTTCTCTGTTGAAGACATTTTTCTTCACATCAGTCCTAAATGACTGCGTTGAGAGTTTAAAGAATGGATTCAATGGAATCAGGGAGACTGTGGTGAGAGTTTAAAGAATGGATGCAATGGAATCGGGGAGACTGTGATGAGACTGCTTCTGATTTCTAGATTCCTCAGCCATGAGAAACAACCTTTTAGTGTCTACCCTATTAAGTCCTTTTGGAATCTTGCATGTTTCAATGAGATAGAATCACTACATTCGGCCCATTGAGTGCACACCAGCCCTTGGGAAGAACACCCTACTAAAGTCTACAACTTCCCCTTAACCCACCTAAACTTTTTGGATACTAAGGGCAATTTATCCTGGCCAACCCACCTAACCTGCACATCTTTGGACTCTGGGAGGAAATCGGAGCAGCCGGAGGAAACCAAGGAAAATAAAGGGATATAATGAAACTTCTGATTCTTCTAAAACTCCAAGAGTATGGACCCAATTTACTCAGCCTCTCACTATGCCTTTTCATGCTGGAAAGTCCAGCATGGAATTTTGGAAAAATCAGAACCAGCTGCTGTCTGTTTTGGAAACTTAGGAAGTAGACCATCAGCAATTGGGGTTTGTTGGCTTTTAGCTCCTTAAGTTTCTCCAATACTTTCCCTCTGCTAATATTATCTTAAGTCCCTCACTTTTTTAGTCCTTTCTTACTTTATGAAATTTGTAACTTCTACTGCGAAGACGGACAAAATATTTGTTTAACATCTCTGCCATTTCCTTGTTCCCGATGGTGATTTCTCCTGCCTTTCAATGTATAACTTTGCTATTTTCCTTTTTAACAACATGTTTAAAAACTCTTAAAATTTATTTTTAGATTCCTGGGTAATTTCCTTGTGTTCTATTATTTCTGCTATTTATAAATCAACTGTTTGGCTTCCCTTAGCTGACTTCTAAAACATCTACAATCCTCAGGCTTATTCTTTGCAACACTGGGGCGGTACGGTGGCTAGCACTGCTGCCTCACAGTGCCAGGGACCGATTCTGACCTCGTGTGACTGTGTGGAGTTTGCATGTTCACCTGTGTCTGCATGGGTTTTCTCTGGGTGCTCCGGTTTCCTCCCGCAGTCCAAAGATGTGCAGGTTAGGTGGACTGGCCATGTTAATATTGCCCAAAGGTGAGGTGGGGTTATGGGGATAGGGGTGGGGATTGGGCCTAGGTAGGATGTTCTACTGGAGCAAAGGCCAGTGTATACTCAATGGGCCAAATTACCTTCTGCACTGTAGGGATTCTATGATTAAAGTTCACAGAATTGTTGCGACACATTTGGCCCTTCGTATCAGCACTGCTCTCCAAATGAACTGGGGGCCACAGTCTGAGGATACAGGATAGACCATTTAGGACAGAGATGAGGAGAAATTACTTCACCCAGAGTGGTCGGCCTGTGGAATTTGTTACCACAGGAAGTAGTTGAGGTCAAAACATTGCATGTTTTCAAGAAACACTTAGGGTGAAGAAGATCAAAGGATATGGGGGGGAAAGCAGGATTAGGCAACTGAGTTGGATGATCAGCCATGATCATAATGAATGGCGGAGCGGACTAGAAGGGCTGATTGGCCTCCTACTGCTCCCATTTTCTATGTTTCTATTCTACAAACTCATGTCCAGACTAACTTTGCCAATTTGATTTGTTCAGTGTATAAGATAACTAAAAACCCCTTACAATTAGTACATTGCCTTTGTTACAAGCTCAAATTATTTCTGAATGCTCTGTTCAATCAGTTATGGGGCCCATAAACTACTCCCAGCCTTTTCTGATCCTTATTATTCCTGACCTCCATCTATACTGATTCCACTTCCTGATTTTCTGAGTCAAGACGTTTTCTCACTTGCTTTTATGCCATCTTTTACTAACAGCATTACCTCTCCTTATTTTCCATTCTGTGTGTCTTTAGAAATGTTGCGTTCTCTGGAATATTTGTTCCCCTTGTAACCATGTTTCAGTAAAGGCGATTTTACCTAAACCAGTTATGTCTATTTGTGCTGCGTGTTCATTTATATTATGAATGCTTCGTATATTCAGGTAAAGAGCGTTTAATATTTTTTGCTACTATTGGACCTTCGTCATAGATAAGATTATATCTGCCAACCTCTCTACCTCACTCTGCTTGCCTTTACCCAGATCACCATACTCTATTGCTTTGATTTCTCTCTTTACGTCACCCTTCATCTGGCCCTCCCATCACCCTTTAGTTTAAAGCCCTATCCACAATCAGACTTGTACAACCATCCTTCCCAGATGTGGAGCACGCGATGATCATAGAATCATAGTATTTACATTACAAAAGGAAGCCATTCGGCCCAACACTACCAAACCACATGACAATCCCCTCATTCCTCAAAACTGTTATACACCTCCTATTGCCCAAAATCAGGACTGCTTTCTGCACATCCTAGGCTGCAAACAAATGTTGCGTATATTACGAAGCCAAAGAAACAATCTTGGCCACCTGTTTTACAATTTAAACAATAAAAACATAATCACATTCAAGTACAAAAACAATGTTCTAATTCCCATAATATTAAGCAATAAAAACAGAACTTGATTTATTCAGCCACCCTGATTAAATATCATGTTATATGGCATCGAACAACATATCCTTTGACTCACTGTGAGCAACAGCACAGAAGATTAGCTAACAAATATAAATTACATCCAATTGGTTTCAAAGATTCAATTCAAAACCAGATTTGTTTCTGCAGGTCAACGGTTCCTTATTGAAAGAACTTCCTGACAGACACTTTACAGGATAAAAGCAAATTACTGCGGATGCTGGAATCTGCAACAAAAGAGAAAATTCTGGAAAATCTCAGCAAGTCTGGCAGCATCTGTAGGGAGAGAAAAGAGCTAACGTTTTGAGTCCAATGACTCTTTGTCAAAGCTAACACGTGACATTTTACATGTTGGGTTACAGGTATAGGGTGGATACGTGGGTTTGTGTAGGGTGATCATTGCTCGGCACAACATCGAGGGCCGAAGGGCCTGTTCTGTGCTGTACTGTTCTATGTAGTCGCGACCATTGTGAGATGTTTTTGTTGTGTCAGGAGCCGGCATGAAATGATGTCTCATTTGTTGCAAATGTTGCAAATGTAGAATTTTTTGACCCAGCGGCTGCTCAACAATCAATAGACTCCCTACAGTGCAGAAGGAGGCCATTCGGCCTTTCAAGTCTGCACCGACCCTTGGAAAGAATACCCATTCCTAGGCTCACACACGCATCCTATCCATTCTTTTATTTGCTCGCCTCCACAATTTGCTTATCTTTCCTCATATCTTCTCATAGAAACACTGACCTATCAACAATCATGCCTGTAGAATCACCGGAGCCCTCCAGAACTTGGCCAAAGACTTTTTTCTCATGTGAGCCTTAACAGATAATGTTAGCAAACTACTTTGGCAGTCACACACTACAAACAAAGATGATTCTGGTTCTTTTTCAGCCTCCAGTCATATCATCTTATGGAGAAACCCTCTTAATGAGAAATTGGTCCCATTGCACAGAAACAGCCCAAGGATTTTCCTGATATTTCAAAGTTGGATTTGCTTTCCCAAAAGTCTGTATTAAATCTGATTTCTAAAAGTACAATGTTGCAGCTCATTTTGTTTTATAGGGTGAACGAGGAATATAAATATGCAGCTGAAATAGTTTTTTCCTGGCTAAAGTTATAATGAACAATTAAAAGTAAATGCATTTTCAGAGTATGTGTGCATAATTGAAGTTTCTTTTTATGTACAGAGAATTTTCAATTTACTAAAATTTGAACAATAGATCAATACATTTAATTAAATTCTTGCAAGCTGAGCAGAGCAGTGTTAAGTTTGACCAATACGAAGCAATGCAAACAAAATTGATGGTAATTTTAGATAAAAATTTGTCATAAAAGGAGCCTGATATACATTACTGCCATAACCTGATTTATGTCCTTATTTTTCCAACTATGCGCGAGGCAGGAAAAATTGATTTGGGGCTCTATTTTCCCAACTACCCATAGGCTACTGCAAGAAGGCCCACCTTCTCAACCTTACCCCTCACCTGAGGTGTAGTGATCCTCAGGTTAAATCACCACCAGTCAGCTCTCCCCCTCAAAGGGGAAAGCAGCCTATGGTCATCTGGGACTATGGCGACTTTACCGTACCTTACTGCCAAATCTCAAATGCTCCCAGGTTCACCTGCGTATTCTCTCAGCTTTTTCCTCATTAGAACATTGAGAGAAAATTAAAACCTGGTTTGTGGTATCCAGTAGCTTTTTTTTATTACTTAACATTGCAAAGTAGGACCTAAGATTTAGATGCAACCACTTTTAACAAGCCTGCAGATCTGTTCAAAGACAGGGCATACTTGGAGTAGGCTTCATTTTGACACACTGGTCTTTGCTGATATTAGATATGAACATTTGAATTAGAAGTAGGCCATTCGGTCCCTTGAACCTGCTCTGCCATTTGGTTAGATCATGGCCAATCTGACTGTTGCCTCCATTTTACTTTCCTGCCTGCCCCTTATTCCTTTCGACACCCTTTCCGTTCAAGAATCTATCGAACTCAGCCTTAAACCTATTCAATTACCTTGCCTCCAATGTTCTCTGTAAAAGAGAATTACAGATCAGTGACCTTCAAGGGCAAAGAATTCTCATCTCTGTCTTAAATGGAAGACCCCTTATTTTAAAACATGTCCCCTAGTTCTTTGCTCTCACATAAGGGGAAATATCCATTCAGTATCCATCTTCTCAAGTCCCCTCAGGATCTTATACGTTTCAACAAGATTCCAATGAGTATAGTCCCAGTCTACCCATGCTCTCCTCATAAGTCAATCTCTCAACTCTGGAATCAACCTAGTGACTCTCCTCTGCACCCCTTCCAGTGCCAGTACATCCTTTCTCAAGGAGACCAACACAGTACTCCAGATGTAGCCTCACCAGCAGCCTATACAGCTACAACATAACCCCCTGTTTTTAAACTCCATCCCTCTAGCAATGAAGGATAAAATTCCATTTGCCGCCTTAATTACCTGTAAATCAACTTTCAACAATTCTTTCACAAGAATATCCAGGTCCCTCTGCACAGCAGCATGCTGCAATTTGTTACCATTTAAATAATAATAATCGCTTATTGTCACAAGTAGGTTTCAATGAAGTTACTGTAAAAAGCCCCTAGTCGCCACATTCTGGAACCTGTTCGGGGAGGCCGGTACGGGAATTGAACCCGTGCTGCTGCCTTGTTCTGCATTACAAGCCAGCTATTTAGCCCAGTGTGCTAAACAAGCCCCTGGTGTCCATTTTGCTGTTATTCCTACCAAAATGGATGACCTCACATTTACCAACATTCTACTTCATCTGCCGGACCGTTGCCCACTCAATTAAACTATCTTTATCCCTCTGCAGAGTTTGCGTCCTCTGCACACTTTGCTCTACCACTCATCTTAGACATCTGCGAACTTCAGAGACTTAAAGTAATGCCCTGGGGACCCAGGTTCAAATCCCAGCATGGCAGATCATGAAATTAAATTTAATAAATAAAAATCCAGGATGAAAAGTCTGATGATGACCATGAAACCATTGTCAATTGTCATTAAAAGCCACCTGGTCCATTAATGTCCTTACCAGGTCTGGCTTACATGGGACTCCAGATCTACAGAAATTGCCCAGCACGCTACTCAATTCATGAGCAATAAATCTCGGCCCAATCAGCAACACCCACATCCCAAGAATTCTTAAAAAAAAATTAATACATAGAAAATAGGAGGCCATTCAGCCCTTCGAGTCTTCTCTACCATTCATTATCATGGCTGATCATCAAATTCAATACCATGATCCCACCTCCGCCACCCGCCCCCACCCTACCCCTTGATCCATTTAGCCCCAAGAGATATATCTAATTCTTCTTGAAAGCGCACGTTTTGACATCAACTACTTTCTGTGGTAGTGAATTCCACAGATTCGCCACTCTCTGGATGGAGAAATTTCTCCTCCCCTCAATCCTAAAATGTTTACCCCTTATCCTCAAACTATGACCCCTAGTTCTAGACACCCCCGCCATCAGCAACATTCTTTCTGAATCTACCCTGTCTAATCCTGTTAGAATTTTCTAAGTTTTTTTGAGATCCTCTCTCATTTTTCTAAACTCCAATGAATATAATCCTAACCGACTTCCTCATATGATAGTCCCGTGATCCAATAGTCAGCCTGATAAACCTTTGCTGCAGTCCCCCCATAGCAAGAACATCCTTCCTCAGATAAAGACACCAAAACTACACACAATACTTTAGGTATGGCCTCTCCAACGACCTATACAATTGCAGTGAAACATCCCTATTGCTATACTCTAATCCTCTTGCTCTGTATGAAAACCAACATACCATTTACTTTCTTTACTGCCTGCTGCACCTGCGTGCTTACTTTCAGTGCAGCAAGTGATTCACGAGGACACCAAGGTCTCGCTGAGTATCCACTCAATTCACACCCATTTAAATGATAATCTGCCTTCCTATTTTTCAACTAAATTGGATCTTACATTTATCCACATTGTACTGCATCTGCCATGCATAAGCCCATTCAAAAGCCTGTTCAAATTTTTTAAAAGTATTTGTTCATGGGATATGGGCATTGCTATCTGGGTCAGCATTTATTGCCCATCCCAGATGGTGTTTTAGAGTCAATCACATTGATGTGGATCTGGAGTCACATATAGGCAAGACCAGGGAAGGATGACAGATTTATTTCCCTAGAGGACATTAATGAACCAGATGTCTTTTTACAACAATCGACAATGATTTCATGGCCAGCATTAGACCTTTAATACCACATTTTTATTGAATTCAAATTTTATCATCTGCCATCAGATCCAGGTCCTCAGAGCATTGCCCTAGGTTTTTGGATTACCAGTCTAGCAACAATACCACTACGCCACTGCCTCCCCCCAAATCACACTGAAGCATTTCTGCATCCTCCTCACAGCTCACCCTCCCACCCAACTTTGTACCATTCGCAAATTTAGAGAAAATACATTTAGTTCCGGCATACAAATCATTAATATATAATGTGAACAGTTGGTTGCAGATCCCTGTGGTACCCCACCAGTCACTGCCTGCCAATCGGAAAAAGACCCATGTATTTCAACTCTTTGCTTCCCGTCTGCTAACCAGCTTCCTATCCATCTCAAGACGCTACCCTCAATCCCATGCCCCTTTAACTTTACACAGTAATCTGTGAGAGACCTTGTTGAAAGTCTTCTGAAAGTCTAAATCAACCACATCTACCGGTTCTCCCTGGTCAACTCTACTAGTTACATCAGGGAATTCCAGTAATTTGTCAATCATGATTTTCCTTTCATAAATCCATGCTGACTTTGTCTGATTATACCACTGCTTTCCAAATGCTGTGCTATGAAAGCCTTGATAATGGACTCTAGCAACTTCCCTATGACCAACATTAGGCTCACTATTCCCCATTTTCTCTCGACTTCTCTTTTTGAATAGCGGGCTTATATTAGCTACCCTCCAATCTGTAGGAACCATTCCAGAGTACAAAAATTTTTAGAAAATGACCACCAATAATATAAGAGCAGAATTAGGCCATTTGGCCCATCGAGTCTCTTCTGACGTTTGATCATGGGTGACATGTTTCTCATTCTCAAGCCTTCTCCCCATAATCCCTAATCTCCATATTAATCAAGAAATCTACTGTTGGATCTACTATTTCTCGGGCCACTTCCTTAAGTACTCTGGGATGAAGATTAAAAGGCCCTGGAGATTTATCCGCCTTCAGTCCCATCAATTTCCCCAAAATACATTTCTCTACTAATACTGATTTCCTTCAGCTCCTCACTAAAACTTGTGTTCCTCAGAACTTTCGGTGCATTATTCATGTCTTTCTTTGTAAAGACAGAATCAAAGTACAAATTTAGTTCCTCAGCCATTTCTTTGTTTCCGTTATGAATTCCCCTGTTTCTTCCTGCAAGGGCCCTACATTTGTTTTTTTTTTAAATCAATCTTTTTCTCTTTACATACCTATAGAAAAGTTTAGTCAGTTTTTAGATTCCCCACTAACTTACTTTGATACTGTATTTTCCCCTTGTTAATCAATCCCTTGGTCCGTCTTTGCTGAATTTTAAACTGTTCCCAATGCTCATGACTAATGCTTTTTCTTGCTAATTTTTAAGCTTCTTCTTTGAATTTAATATTATCTCTAATTTCGCTTGTGAGCCATGGTTTGGCCACAGTTCCCTTTCTACTCTTGGACCAAATAAGAATAAACTTTTGGAGTTCACCTATTCGTTCCTTGAATGCCTACCATTACTATTTCAGTAATGTTCTCCAGTCCATCATAGCCAACCCATGCCTCATATCATCATTGAGATTACCTTTATTGAGATTCAGGACATGGTGAGGGAGCTGCAAGTTGCACTTCTTAAGACTATCAGCAATTTGCTGAATGAGCCTTTGTTGGCAAGAGATTGATTTACCTTCATGAGAAGAGATAGCTTAATCACCAAGACAATCTTCAGTCCATTCAGCGAAGAAATGGCAAAAGCCTGCCAATGAAGTCAGCCAAGATCAATGACAACCAATTTTAAGTTGCAAAGGAACTGACAACCGTCTGACAATTAATTTCTTGCTTTGTCATAATTTCTTACATTCTACAGGAACATTGCCAATGAGTATCATCCCCAAGTGAGAGCCTGCAGTGATTGAGACAGTGCTACCCAAGTGCTAGATAAAATGTTAAAACAAGGGATGCCCTGTCAGGTGGATGGAAGAGACTCCTTTGCATGATTTGACGAGAAGAAGGGAGTTCTCCAGCTGTTCTCAACAACAGATTTATCCTTCAACCACCTGCAGTAAAAATAAATGAACTAATCACTCAACTTAATGTTGTAGCTGTGGATCTGTCATAAGCTGTACTTGCCTACATAACCACAATAACTACACTTAAAAAAGTAACTAATTGCAGTCAAGCATTTCTTTCCCTTCCACAGTACCGATGGCTCATTGAGATTGACTTGCGGGAGGCTGATTTCATGCACAATAAGTCAGGCAAAATGGAATTTTCTTCCATGCGGTAATCCTTCGAGTGGATTGGTAAAACTTAGGTGAGCAGAACCCTGTTTACATTAGGCAAAGGGGGAATCATGTTTATTCAGAAATTTCTGATGTCTCAGTTTATAATCAGCAGCATCATATGGATAATCTCACAAGAGTGACATTTTGAGACAGCTGTATAAACCGGCAATAAGAATCTTTCCTCATCTTTCTGCGGCTTTGCCTCAGAATGAACATGGGAGCAGTCAATTCTTGCGTATGGATTAGAGCAATAGATCAAAGCAACAAAGCATCTTCAGGCTGAAATTCAAGAATCCTATTTAAGAGCGCAATTGGGGAGAATGTCGCATACAAAGTGGCAATCTCACTGGACTAGTAAACTGGGGGACGTAATGGTGGCCATGACAACTATCATCAATGGTAGTGAAAATCCATCTCAGAGTCGTAGAATTTTACAGCAAAGAAAGAGGCCCTTCAGCCCATTGTGTCTGCGCAGGCCATCAAGTCCCTATCTATTCGAATCCCATTTCTAGCATTGGTCCGTATGTCTTTTAGGGAAAGAAATCTGCCATATATACCTGGTCTGGTCTACCCGTGGTTCCAGGGCCACAGCAATATGATTGATTCATTACTGACCTCTAAAAAGACTTAGCAAGCCACTTAGGTCCAGGAAAATTAAGGATGGGCAACAGATGCTGACATTGCCAGCGATATCCACATCCTATGGAAGAATTTTTAAAAGATCTACTGCTTTGATGGCAGATCATATGAATTTCAGAAGCTTTTAAATCGTTGATATTCAATGTTCTTCCATCAATCCACCGAAACATCTTTAAAAGCTAGCACACAGGCACAAAGATATTTTCTAAAAAATTGGCATACAGCCTATGCTGGGCTTCAAGAAAAGCCACTATTAAAGAGCAATTCTCAGAGTTGACATTCAGAAATCCTTGGCTTCCTATAAATATGGTTCACTGATGTGCACTTGTTCCTTGGAGAGCAGAGTTCCGACTAAAAACTAACCACTTCTTTACTCTAAGAACTGAATTAGGTCTGCTTTACCGCTGATTTCAACACTTTTGTCATGGGAGCGTGCTTCATACATAGCTGGGGGACGTAATAAAACAAACACAAACTTATTAGGCTGTGAATGTGCAGTTAATGAACCCTCAATCTATTATTCTTCAGCTGCATCTCAAGCATTATGTGCTCCCTCCGGGCTCAACGACTGTCACAGTCACAGGCAAATTAGCCCAAATGTATGTAATATAAAGCCACAAGTACCTATTTGCATGCAATAATAGTACAAATATTCCAGTAAATAAGTTTACAGAATGGTATACTGTCCCACTGTGGGTTGTTTATGCATGAGTTTTGCGGTGTTTGACAAACCAACAGAGGCCTCTCTGAAAGACAATACTATGCAAGGGAAAGTAGTCATTTCTGCTTTAATGATCCAATATTATGGACTTCTTTGAATTGCTCAAATGTAGGATAAATAATATAGAACATGCATTTATTGAAAAATTAACTACTATCTGCAATATTCAGTCCCATTGCAGTGGTTCAAGCAGGCAGTGCACTACCACCACCGTTTCAAGGGCAATTAGGGATGACTAATAAATGCTGGCCTAGCCAGCGAAGCCCACATCCTTTGAGCGAATTAAAATATATTAAACATATTTTTTGTCCAGAAATGCCTTTTCAAACGTAGATATATTACATCATGCCTATGTAGCTCAATAAAGAGTTAATAGTACAGTGACAGTGGTTGGTCAAAGATTCAGGAAGAGCTTTTAAGAGAAAAATCAAATCATTAAAACATATCTAATGCACACTGAGGAGATATTACAAATACTGTTTTAATTAAAGGTAATTTAGATGCTAGTCAACTTAATTTGCTCAATGTCAGACGATACCAAAATATAATTTCCATACATTTTACTTACCAACTCGATGTGCCACTTGCCAATATCAGTCAATATCCACAAATTTGCATTGGTTATGTGGATTCCATGGCAGAGAAAATGAATATATCACAACTGTTGCTAAATTAGCAGACCACTTATCCGATACCCAGTGCTGGATGAGCAGGAATTTCCTCCAATTAATGTTACGAAGGGTAAAGCCATTTTCAGTCCCCATTTCAAATTCCATCTGTGACTACCGACTCCATCTCTCTGCCGCGCAACAGCTTGAGATTAAGCCAATCTGTTCACAACCTTTGGGTCACACTGGACCCCAAGCTGAGCTTCTCATAAATGTCCTATCAATAAGATTGCATATTTCCCACCCCCCCCTCCTCTCCTCCAAACTCTAATCTCCTCTAGTTATTGAAAGTAATTGTCTGTAAAATCCTGCAAATGAAAACTTCACTGTTCTGTTTGTTTAATATTAGTACAGGCAACCATGTGTGGTCTAAAAAGCCACATTCTGGGATTTCATAGTTTTCGTAACTGAAATATGTTTGCATTGCTGTAGAATTCTACAGGATTCATACAAGGTTGTAAAGAACAGGCATGAAATCAGAACATCCAGATAAAGAGATGTAAATCGACAACATGCATACTGACACAAGGGGTGCGATTTAACCAAAAGGTTTCTAAGTATGGTAATGAGCGGGAACTGCCGTGAGCTTCCCGACGCTTGGACTGGCAAGGCCGTCACCGATATAAAACGCTAATTGGTCCACTTAAAGAGGCCCCACGGGCTTCACACCGCAAATGATGGTCCTGCTGCGCTCGCCAGCCCCCTGCTAACAAGAGGGCAGTACTTAAACCACTCCTGCACAGCTAAACCCAATCAGCTCGCAGCTATGCCACCGTGAATACCAGCCCCACGATTGGGGGATGCTGACCTGGGCAGATTATTGGATGCGGTAGAGGCCAGATGGGATGCCCTGAACCCCCTGAGAGTTTTGGAGGGTCAGTCACAGGCAGCCAGTGCCGCCTGGGAGGAAGTGGCAGTGGCCGTCAGCTCAGGGAGCATCACCAGGAGGACCAGCACCCAGTGTCGTAAGAAGATCAATGACCTCCACCAGGCCGCATGGGTGGGTTGGCACCGGACCCCTAAACCCCCCCACAGAGAATGTACCTGGCACTGGCCCTGCCCAGCACCATTCCATTCCTGGTCTATCCATGTCCAACAGTGCTGCCCACACTGCCCGACCACCATCCTCCCCATCCCCTTTGCATCCCCCTCCACCTAAACCACCCCCGCGATGAATGGTGCGTGCGGCTCATGATGCCACCTGTGACTCCCCGCAGGAGAAGTTGGCTCACAACAGACTGGGGGAGGGAACAGAGTCCTCGCCCCCTACGAGGTACGGGCCTTGGAGGTCGCGGGGGTGGCCAAGGACAGATCTGTCAACGATGTAAAGGCTGGCTTACAGCGCGAGGTGAGGATCAACTGGCTCCGACCCAAATGACGTGTCACACGTGAGTTGTTAATGCCATACAGAATGACTTATCTCTCCAACAGACCACATGTCCAATCCCCCACAGGGTCCTCATCAGGGGTGGTTCCCCCAGCCAGCACCCGGAACAAGGTGGAACGTTGAGGCATGTACCATCGGCAAGCGGCCTGGGGCCCTCCGGCCCCAAAGCCCCTAGAGGGGCATCGAAGGCCACGGGATGTAATGGGCAGCAGGTTGCCACCACCTCTGATATGCATCCAGGTGACACACCTAGACGTAGCATAGAACACGGAAAGTGAAGCAGATCAAGGAGCACAGAGATCACTGGGGGAGGGAAGGATAGGAGGTAAGGGTGCCTGGTGGGGGAGGGAAGCAGAAGGGGCGGGAGCAAGAGGTTGGCAGCACCATCAGGGATTGAGACAATTGGGGGTACGTGTATAGAATTGAAAAAGGTCGTCAACGATCAATACAATGTCTCTCAGCAGGTTATCATTACCTCCCTGCCCTCGACTGTGACCTGCTGACAGTGCCAACATCGCCAGTCACCCAGGAGTTACACAGACTCTACGAGGGTGGTACAGGTGAAGGTGGGGAGAGGAATGGGGGGGGGGGGGAGGGGGGATGGGAAGAATGACGGACAAGGTCACGGGAGTTCCCCCACCCAATCTACTAGCACCGGTGCAGCAACCCCAGTCTCCCCGGGGTCACTGCCCAGAAGCGAAGATGGCTATGCACCTCCTCGGGCCTGCAGCAGCCCTTCCGCCAGCTTCTGACTGACCACCTGCTGTGGAGGCGGTTAGATCATGGGAGGCTGCAAGGTAGAAAGTCGCTCCCATTAACTGTATGGAGATTATTGGTTTTGCGCCAGGCTACAGTATTGATTTCACCAATGGGGGCAGGCCAGTTAAATTGCAAACAAATCGCTACCCCGTTCTCAATATTGGCCTCTCCTGCGATCTAACGGCCTCGTCGCGCACTCACTTAACCTCAGCGCAGCCATTAAATCGCTCCCAAAATGCTGCCATTGGATAATTTGCAGTCAACAGTTGTCAACTAATCTGGCACCTGCACTGCTAGTCAAATAATATTAGAAGCTCAATGTTATAAAGCGAACTGACAAAGCTGATAGAGATAACTCAGGTGAAACATTCAAATGTACAGAGTTAGTCAAGTAGAAACTTTTCATCCAATGGGTAACAATAGATGAGTGAACAGAGAATGCTACCGAAACAGATAACACAAGTGAATTCAGGGGACAATAGATGCATTTCTGGATGGGGGATAGTTTTATTTGTTGAAACAGTGTCAGGTAGTGGGGTGCAGAGTGGACAAAAGAAAAGGGACATATTTGGAATGAATTAACTTTTCCATTGTTCAAAAGATTCTGTTCATACCTCTCATGATATGTCTAACCACCTTGGTTGAACCACCTCGCATATTCAGGATCTGGTGCACACGCTGTCTTATCTGAAAATGAATACAAATATCGTCTCAACGCAATGCCAACATCAAATCAAAACAAAGTCAAAATTTACTTTGATATGCTTGAAGCACCTTTCTCTCATGGCTTTTTCATTTTTGCTTACCAAAGAATGATATACAGACACGAGCACCCAAGTAAATAATAAAACATTAAGCGGGTGGAGGAGAGGGGCTCAGGAGGGGGGGGAATTGAAAGAAAACAGAGCACGAGAGTTTGGGGGCAAGCGACAAAGAGTACTTGGGGTGGGATGTAGAGAGCAGAAGATGTGCGTGGGGAGAGGAAGAGAGGATACAATTTAAAGCACTGCTTGAAGCAGCACGGTAGCATGGTGGTTAGCATAAATGCTTCACAGCTCCAGGGTCCCCAGGTTCAATTCCCGGTTGGGTCACTGTCTGTGCGGAGTCTGCACGTCCTCCCCGTGTGTGCGTGGGTTTCCTCCGGGTGCTCCGGTTTCCTCCCACAGTCCAAAGATGTGCGGGTTAGATGGATTGGCCATGCTAAATTGCCCGTAGTGTCCTAAAAAGTAAGGTTAAGGGGGGGTTGTTGGGTTACTGGTATAGGGTGGATACGTGGGTTTGAGTAGGGTGATCATTGCTCGGCACAACATCGAGGGCCGAAGGGCCTGATCTGTGCTGTACTGTTCTATCTATAAAACTAAGGACTACATCTTGAAAAAGACACGACTCGTTTAAAAGTATGAGTCATTTGTTGGCAAAGTAGTTATGGCATATATGGAATAGTCCTTTTACTGATGTCTTGTAGCAATGTAGGACACTGCTATTAACGTAGCTCTTTTCCACTTAAAATTAACCTCATTAACTCTTGAGCAGATAATATGCAATACCGTAAAACATCTTATTCCTGAGCATCCAGTGCTTCATTGATTCTTTTTTCCCTGCCTGCTTGCATAGTTTCTTCTGAATGTTAAGTGAGATAAATTAACGAAGCAATGAATTGACATACTAGTATTCTCTTCCATATGCCAACAGGATGTGGGCTTGGGATTGTAAAACTGAAAAATCTAATTGTGATGGCCCATGTGTTTTTCAAGATTAAAAACCTATATTTTTGTGAGATGGTGATCCCTTTAAGAATTAAGATTTGGTTAAAAAAAACAGCGGGGTTCCAGTAATTGATCACATATGATCATAAGCGATGGTGTTCATTATATTTTCATGATCTTTAAAATAACTGACTATTTAAAAAAAAAAATTTGGATTACCCAATTATTTTTTCCAATTAAGGGGCAAATTAGCGAGGCCAATCCACCTACTCTGCACATTTTTGGGTTGTGGGGGCAAAACCCACGCAGACACGGGGAGAATGTGCAAACTCCACACGGACAGTGACCTAGAGCCGGGATCGAACCTGGGACCTCAGTGCCGTGAGGCGGTTGTGCTAACCACTAGGCCACCGTGCTGCCCTATAACTGACTATTTTAAGTTCTTTGAGTGTAGTAAAATTATTTTGCTTTAAACAGTGAATCTTGTGGCTTAATTCTATTCATAGGTAACTGGATTTTCAGATTCTTAATCTCTACTGAGATCATAACATAATTCCTTTGCTCGGACCCACCGTGAACTCAATGACAGACACACTGCCATCTGGTTTTCATCTTGCTTTGACCTGTTCCCTTCCTGTTGTACTATTGTTTACTACTTTCTTGTTCTCGGTTATAATCATTTTCCATTCATTATCTCTACTGCCTCAAGCTCATGTCTGCTTGCATCTACTCCTCTAATTACTTCTACCACTGCTCCAAGAGAAGTACCCCCTGGAGTTGGCCCTTAGCTCTATGTATTCTACTCCACTATGCCCACACCAGCACCTGCCACTGAATCTCCAAAAGTAGTTATGCACACTTTTATTCTTTTGCCTCAGCCTAAGTAAATTTGCATTTCTACCCAATAAAGCCCTCCACTTTCCACATTATTCTCTCCTGTGCCTCTTCAAAGTGTCCACTCTTTTGTAAATGAGGCAATCACATTCCAAATTAATGCCTGAACATTCTATTCCTTATCAAAATTTGGCTCACAGAGACTACTCTGTCCAGGTGCACATTCCACCATATGTCTACTTGTCTGCTTCAAACGCCTATTGAAAAAAAATCTATTCCCTAACTCTCTTTCCAAAAGCATCTCAAAGTCGCAATTTCCTGTCCTCTGGCATGATATCCACCTTCACACAACTTCTTAAAAGTTCCATTCCCTCTGGTTTGATGCACTTATTTCTTCCAATTCCTTTGTTGTCTGGCATATCCACCATTCTCCAAGTCCAATTCTAATCTCCATTTTATGGCAGACAGTGACAGGTTGCAAATGACTGGCCAGACTAAACCAGATCCAGCAATGAACAATCATCAAAAGCAATACTGGGCTTTTGTTACATTGTAAACCTCATCCTCTCTGGGATTATCCTGGAGGGTTACGGCAACTTCAGTTTCCTCACTGATGAAAACCTCATCATATCTCCTTCTTCTGCTCTATTTATTTACACTTCCTACATTAATTGTGAAGAGTCAATGGATTTATTTGCCTTGAAAATTAGGACAATCTGCTCAGCTGCCTCCTCCCATACCATGGACTATCCCCAGCCCAATTCCCTAATACTTTGGCTGATTCCTTATCAGTCAACATCTTCTCACCTAACACAGCAGAACTCAATGCATCTACCCTCAGTAGCACAAGCACTGGAGAGTGCTCCACCTTGGGTGGATAAATTTTATTTGTCTTGACAAATCTCGTCTTGCAAATGCTATTGCCTCCAATCTCAGCATGCTTACATGTTGGGTTTGTCACAAGGCTTCATCCTCCAAAACAACCTCTTCTCCCCCCCCACCTTCACTGCTTTTCCGTCATTACATGTGACACTGAGTAAAATTATTTGTAAGTATTTGAACATCTTTGACACTGATGACACCCAGTTGTTTCTCTCTGCTACCACCGTTACTACTTGGCCACTACTGTGCTGTTTGACTGCTTGGCTGACATCAACTGAATCAATAGGAATTTCATTCAACTCAACATCAGCAACACTAAAATCATCCCAGTTTAGCTCCCAACAAAACTCTATGTCTTAGCCATGGGTCCATCCCTATTGCCAACCAGCTCATGGTTAGATATTTAGCACAATATTCGGGCAACCAATTAAATGAATGAATGGTGATGTTAGCATGCACCGTTTTCATTCACGTAACGATAGAATACCTTTATGTTTTTCCTTTAATTGACATAGACTGGCTGCAGAGCTTGAAGCAACTTGATTAATGAAGGACCTGTCCTTTAACAGTTTCTTCAAGCTCTGAAACTAGAATATTTGCAGTTTGCATTTTGACTGAGAAAAATTTAAACTGGGGAGAAGAATGCAGCTGAAGTGGGGTCGGCGCCTAAGAAGCTGCAAAACTTATCTCACTTATCATTGGAGGAGTGAATGAATGGTCCCATTTATCCTTTATAAACAGACAAAGTCATTATAATATGCAAGCATTGGCCATATAACAAGATATTTTAGGATGATTAATTTCACAGCTTGATGACCAATTTAAATTGAGAAAAAACAGAAATGAACTAAATGTTTGTTTTGTGCTTTGTAGGTACCTACAAAGTTCACTTGATAGCATTTTCACTCAATATTAGATCACTTACAAGGCCATCACTACCGCTACATGAACTAGACACATGCCTAGGGCAGCGTGGTTTAGAAAAAGATGGACTGAAACTTGGCATTTTAAACAAATCAGTCCCATAATTCCCATCTGCAAACAAGGCGAAAAAAGTTCCAATTCCCATCATCATTATGTACTGCCGCATGGTGACATCACTTCCCGTGCACTGCCACTCAATCAAATGAAACCTCCTTTAAACCAAAAAAATCCAGAGGAATCCAATTGGCTCGGACTTTGTTGGCCTGCGATGTGACTGGAAGCAAACAAAAGTGTTAGTCCGACTGCGATGAGCACAAGCGTGGGGTCCAATCTGGTCAGTTATTTGTTTTTAAGGTCTACCGCAAATGTTCTGGTATAATTTCTACTAACAATAGTGACTGGAAGTTAAACAGCAGTGATTTAATCCACAGCCCGCTCATTGCTTGGCATATTCAAACATTTGGGAGTTTTGAGTTCCCAACGTGGAAGCAGTGAATACCAATGTTAACCCGCTGCTTAAACCCACCCCAGGGTTTCCAAGACATGTTTCTCCTTAGAACCAACTTTCCATGTTGCCAAAAGAGCCTAAGTCTCCTGAGGGGGTGGGGGAGACTGCAGTGAGGAGGGGACCAATGTCAGGCTCAACGTTCACCCAGAGCACAAATACCTTTGCGTTGTGCCTGCTCACTTGTGAAACAATGATCACAATTGATTATTTTGATAAGTCAGCATTATATTTCTGTCAGACTGATAGTAATGGAGAATGCACACATCATACAGATGTATTTGAACAAGAAGAATTCATCATGATTGGATTCTTAAATCACCTGAGGGATACTGGCATTGCAGCTCTCCACCATAATGTAGCAAACCAGCTGAAGGACAAAGAGGCCAGCATCCAAACGCCTCAGATAAAATTCATCTTCCATATCATCATCAATTATTTCCCCTTGACGGACCATATCCTGAAAAGAACGTACAGCATAAAGTTTTAGGATAAATACTGTTAAACATTTTCAACTGCATCAAACATAAATGCACTATTCATAACGTAAAACAGTGAAAACGCAGGAAGGGAAAAGTCAAAATGAACGATTTATGGCATATAGACTATTTCAAGGTTCAATAAAAAAGCATCAATTCTCAATGCGAGCTGCGGTCAACAATGCTTGCAGTGTTGTAAAAAAATGGAATTAGTGCTGAGCATTCTCACTGTCTCCCAAGGAATGGAGGATGCCTTCTTTGGATGTTTGGAAAATTATATCTGCAATTCAGTATGGATAGTTAAATTGCATGACCTTAGCTTGGTTCCACAGTAATAATTAATGCACTTCAAAGTAATTACTGGTTATGAAACACTTTAGGATTTTGACAGAATTTTAGAATGCACTAATTAAATGCTACAACTTCTTCACATTTGACAATTTTATAACTAATAAGGCATTCAAGAATTTAGGCAAACTACACGCTTTTCAAGTGAATAGTGAGTTAATAGCTATTCTGAATCGATAATTTTAACACATATACACGCATGCAATCCCCAAGCTTACATTTCTAATTCAGGTATGCGTTATTAATTTAAGCATTAATTGCATGCTTTGATTAAAAATGAGCAAAATTGACATGGTGGAAGCATGTTATAATTGAACTTGGGAAAAGATTGTCAAAACATTTGAAATTTAAGTTTTTCTCTGGGTACATGTAAATTAAGATGATTGCATTATGATGTCATAATGCACTTGAATATTTTCCCCTCAGTTAATTGTGATCAGTAGATTCCTTTCCACGTAATGAAACAGTCTGTGGTGCTGGATCTAGTGCAGAACTAATCACAAGGTTGTAAACCTGGTGGGCAATTTCAAATGGATTAAAAGTAATTAAGCGGTTCATTAGTGCAACAGAAAATGTGTAAAATTTAATAATCAAACTCACGTTTTTTTTTCAGTGTAATTATCAAAAAAGATCCATTGTGTTCTAAATTGAATTATTACTGGTTGGCACAGAACCCACAGGAACTTACATTGAAACGTATGTTCCAAATCATCCTAACTGAGAGATCAACATGGTGGCAGGACCATTCGGGGAAAAAAATTTACCTCCAGGGAGCCTCATTACTGAAATATGCTCAAGACTTTAATCGATGCTGTAATTCTAATACAATATATTTTATGAGTTCAAGTTTATAATCTTATCTTTAGGTGACAGAGTTACCAGTTGAACTGTCTTGTAAGAAATTTCATGAAAGCAATCTGCAGATTTCCACATCCCCAAAAAATTGGGCACATCTGACACCATCACACGATCCATTACCGAACCACACAGACCAGAAAGATTCCAGCTTTGAACCTTGACCCATTAGCTGCTCACAGCTGATTTATGGTAGTACAGTTTAGAATATCTGACCACTAATAAATTTTGACCTTGTAACTTGCTGTATGATATCTATTATTTTATCTTCGTTATATTTTAATTTTCTCCAATGGAAGGAGTTCAGAACTGTTGATGTTTACGACAGATCTAATTTGCAACTTATTCCAACCTCACATGGGGAGTTTCCTGGCCAATTCCATTGGCAGGTACTATACATAAAGAAACTATTTTTTTTTAGAAACTCGTGCCAAGCTATATTTGCAGTCCTCTCTTTGCAGAAAATATTGTTGGGAGGATCGCTCTCTCTCTCACGTGCATTCCCACTCCCGAGTTGCTCTTCTAATGTGGTTTTATGGTATTGAGGAGCTTTATTATATGGTTTGGATGTTATGCTCCACACCAGTCTAGTATTGAACAACACTTAAATTGCCATGATTGGTACCTACAGATTAGCAATCATGGAGGCCAAATCACTGAATATATTTAAGGAGGTTCCTTGATTCTTAAGGTGTAAGGGTATGGTGAGGGTGCTGGGATAAGGTGTTGAGGTAAAGGATCAGCCATGATCATGCTGAATGCCAGAGCAGGCTCAAAGGGCCGAATGGCCTACTTCTGCTCTATTTTCCAGGTTTCCAATCAGATTAGATCAAATTATTGAATTCAATATTAGCAAATTAAGGGGACAATAAAGATTCTTTACATTTACAGTTCCAAGCCTCAGTAATTTGTAGGCTGGACAGTCCAAAAGGCACATGTTTGATAGAGTGCATTGTACTAGATGTGTTCTCCAGAGGCTTTCCTGCTGTAGACTTTCCTTTGCAACTTACTTCATTTGATTCCATGCTTGCCTTCATTAAGGCGAGAATGCTAGATTCTGTCAGACACAATGAATATTCAATTCTCGCCACAGTGACATAAAAGTCAGGATTGAATGGTTATCCCTGAATATTAGTTATGAATAAAATAGTTTTGTACAACTCCTTCCCATAATTCTATACATTCAATTATGAAATATTGGACAGAAAATCACCTGAAACCTATATTAACTGAAGTGAAATGTCATCTCCAATCTGCAACATCAAATCTCCCCCAAAATATATATCTAATTTTGTAGGACTGTTTGTTCACAGAATCAAATTTAATCAGCAAGCCACTATGCCAAATATCATCACGAGAGTTTGCAAAAGACAAACCAAGACAGGTGCCTAACTAACTGGAGCATACATGTTTTTCTCCTTCAATCTTTTTGTCAGCCACCTGCACAGCTTCTAGGTACTTAAAATGCATTTCCATCAGTCGGTCAACCTGTAAGAAACACAAATAGCCATCAGCTGAGAACCACAGAAAGCCTGAAATTTACAAGAAACTGATCAGCTAGTTTCTTCTGCGAAGTCATGATCAAACAAACCCCATGTTGTAGAAAATTATCACATTTTACAGCCTGGAATTTATTGCAACAGTGTCGCTAGTGTTGGAATCACTCATTAGCAGGAATGTTACATAGCAGCGTTCAAATCACAGGCCATTTTTAATTTTACTCGCCAAACACAGCCACGCTATAATGCAATAACAGCAAATGGTGGTAATAAAGTTAATCAGGAATCCACCTCAGTCCTAAATATCATATACAATTACCCAGGAATTTTTGTAGTCATGGTGGGTCATCAGTTACTAAAAAGATCACTAAATTTATAAAAAGCAGGACTGTCAGCTGATTGGTGAAGGATTCTCTATGGTTTTATGAATCAGTGGCCTTTTAATGAACGGTTGGGGGGGGCTCTCGAGTACAGAGTCAACGAGTTTCTTGCAGCATGACGGTCTGTTTCATTTTTTATGACCAATTCAATACCAACGCGCATTTATTTGAAATAACACATGAATATTCAATTGGTGATATGAATCCGCATTGGTCATATAAATCACATTTATTTCTGTGACTCTGCACAGAGCTTTGTGCTGCACAGAGTTGATGCAAAACCCACACATAAATCCAGAAATGAAAGGTTCTCTGGTAAGAGCATGCCCAAGCTATTACACATTTTTGAAAAAAATCTAGCATAATGACAGTCATTATCAATATTAAATGCTTTTTGAAAACATTAGAAAATAATTTTGCATTAGTAGTGGGACTGGGCATTGAATCAATTAAGTGCTAGGGTGTTCTAGAAAATAAATTATAATGTCAAAATTTTATTATACCTGTGCAACTACATTTCCAAAAATAGTGTCACAACAATGTACTGTTTGCATCGTTATATCAGCATAAATAATATTTTCAACATATTTCAAAATTCAGAGCAGCCGTCTTGAAATGAATCTAACAAAGGCAGTTAATGGCCTTTCCCTTCGTTTGCCACACAATTCACAGCTTGCACAATTTAACTTTCATTTCTGTTAATCTGTTGCATGAATTTAAAAAAAAAGAAACATCTTTTGAGGATGAAGAGTAGCAGGATGATGAGTGAGATTACCCATTTCAACATCGGAGCCTTCTTCAATAAGCAGTATTTATTAATATAGGAAAAAGGGAAACAGAAATCATAAAGCATTGGAGTTGAAATAAATATACATCAATGGCAGTCAAAGGTTCAAACACCTTGCCGAGGGCTAGTGAATTTAGATATAAGCAAGTGCGGGAATTTGTAAGAAAGGAGTGGAGGGTATTTCCCAGGTTGGCAGGGTACACCCTACTGGACACCCTATTGGAGTAACTGCTGCTCCCGGACGAGGTGGGGGGGGATAGGATTGGGAACATATATGGGTGGTTGGGGGAGCGGGGCGCGCTAAATGGTGAGGATTAAGAGCAAGTGGGAGGAGTTGTGGGGGAGTAATAGACTGGGGACTGTGATATCAGGCAATGCGTAGGGTGAATTCAACCTCCTCTTATGCGAGGATGAGCTTGATTCAATTCAGGGTAATGCATAGGGTGCATATGACTCAGGTGAGGATGTGTAGGTTCTTTCAAGGGGCAGCCGACGAGTGCAAGAAGTGTGGGCTAGGACTGGCGAATCATGCGCCTATGTTCTGGGATTGTGAGAAGCTGGAGAGGCACTGGGAAGTTTGGGACAACGTCTTAAATTGTGGGAGTGGAGATCAGGCCAGACCCGATGGTGGCGATCTTTGGAGTATCGGAATGCTGGAGCTGATGGAGGGGAAGGAGGCCATGTCTTGGCCTTCACCTAATTGCCCGGCGAAGGATCGTGTTGAATTGGAGGTTGAATACGTCGCTGGAGGTGGCAGCCTGACTGGGGGACCTGTATGACTTCCTCCGGTTGGAAAAGATCAAATTTGAGTTGAGGGGGTCAGAGGAGGGCTTTGAGACACGGTGGGGGTTGTTCATGACAATGTTTGAGGAACTGTTCGTCGTGGGGGATGGAGGAGGAGGAGAGGAGTAAAATTGGGAAAACTGTACAATCTGTGGAGTGAGGTTGTGGAGTTTGTTGTTGTATAGGTTACTGTTTTTGCACAGGTTTGTAATAAAATACATTAAAAACAAAGTTGCAAGCACCTTCCTTGTTTTCACTTTGTGTTGTACGGATATTGCCAATTGGGGTGTGGCTGCAATAAACGCATGAATAACAAAGCAAGAGTACGTGATCGGAACTGTCAAAAGTTGATGCCCTTATTTCACATTATATTACATGGATTAAAACTGAGATAGTCAACCATTAAATACAAGTTGAAATTAAATCCATTTTTAAAATCAAAACAGCTTGAGGTAAAATGCAAGCGTTAAGTCTTCTTCCAATTCATCAAAATCAAAACTTCCCAGTTTGAGAAAACTTTTTTGTTAAAGGATGCAAGAATCAAAGTGTGCACTTAAATTCTTCAATTGATATAATCCCAGTTAATGTTACTAGTGGGCGGTCAGGTTCCAGAGAGGAACCCTGGCTCAATAGATTGTGACTTTATTTTTTGTTTAGAGAGCTAGGTGAACAGATTCGCAGGACTGCCAATTAACTTTTAGCAAAAGATTGAAACCTTTATTAAACAAGAAAAGATTAACTATAATACAATACTCCTTCATCCCACCTATCTTTCCAGATGTACACAACTTCATAAGGATAAGACAATTTACAAAATAGATCTTATACTCCAATGTTTTAAATACACAGTCCATATAAACCAATAGTCAAAATGTGGTCAGGCATACCACACTCTGAAACCAAGTGACAGATGCCACACAATACAACTTCTGTGGATTTCTAATCAATTCTCCCAGATGCTTGTTACACTGTGAGCCAACTGGTCTCACTAGAACTCTGACATGAACAACATTTTGAGGAATTCTCTCCCCAAACCAGGTTCTCTCTCAGATGCCTTCACCAAGAATTCACCTCCAGGATTTTAATCTCTCCTTGCCTTGGCCTATTCATTCCTCTGCCTTAGATTGCCACGTGTACTCAAACTTCCACACAATCTCTCCGGCACCCAGCCAGGCTGACAGAACACCACTGCTTCACAGGCTGGCTTAAGATGTCACCAAACTTTTGATTTACATTGCATGTCTGGCATCTCACCGAGCTGACTTTAAACCTGGCTCTTGCAGCTGTCTCTTTAACCTGCAGCACTTTCTCTGCCTTTTGCTTGAATTCTACTGAACAGAACCTTGTTCAACTTCTTGTTCTTTGTTCTTTTAACTTAACAGTCTTCCTGAGACATTGGCCGGAATTCTCCATCGTTGAGATTCACTTTTCCCACTGGCAAGGCGGCCCTGACCGTGGGATTCCTGGCAGTGTGGGGTAGTTATAATGGGAAATCCCATTGATAAGCAGCGAGAAGATAGAATCCCGCTGCTAGCGAATGGTGCGCTGCCAGGAAACACATGGCTGGGGGAGTGGAGAATCCAGCACATTTCTTATGCCCCAACTCCGTGGTTTGTGGACTTTTTTTTGGGGAAGTCTGCTTTCTGCAGTTCCCTGGTCCTGTCCAGTTTCTCCTGCATCTAGCTTAGCACTAACTCAAAAGTTCTTTCTATCCTAGGGTGGCCTCTGGTTGTTAATTAACAACCTAGTTTTCATTTAAACCGTTTGCTTTCAAGCATCCGAACCAAACTTAAGTCAGTAACCCTTTCAAATACAGACACAAAAAAATAAACTTACTTTAAGCTAAATCCTATTTCCAATACCCACAAATACAAATATAAATTACTTAAAACTATCGCTGTTTCCTGACATCACAGAATCGACATGCAGAAGGAGGCCATTCGGCCCATCGAGTCTGCACCAGCCCTTGGAAAGAGCACCCTACCTAAGCCCACACCTCCACCCTATCCCCACACTTCCACCCTTACCCTGTAACCCCACTTTACCGTACCGGTTTTGGACACTAAGGGCAATTTAGCATGGTCAATCCACCCAAACCTGCACATCTTTGGACGGTTGAACGAAACTGGAGCACCCGGAGGAAACCCATGCAGACACGGGGAGAACGTGCAGACTCCGCACAGACAGTGACCCAAGCCGGGAATCGAACCTGGGACCATGGCATAGTGAAGCCATTGTGCTAACCACTATGCTAACGTGGTGCCCATAAGCAGTAGAGGTCAATTCTCACCCTACTGAACACTTTCTGTGGAGATGAGCCAAATATCCTTTTTTCCTTTCAATTAAACATTCCCCTTCCCAACATTGATCCGTATTTACTCAACATTGAATGTACCTTTAAAACTTTCTTTTCCATTTGATTTCATTAAGGTGACCTATTTTTAAGACAGCAAGAATTTGTCAATCCCATACAAAATAGGCAACGTGTTGTACTGCTTTGAATAGCGCAAATTGTTCATACTCCATTACCTAAATTGCAGTTGTCAGATTATGACCTAGTTTAAAGTACAAGTAGAAATAGCGACGTAGAAAAACAAACTTTTTACAGCAAACACACTTACAAAAGACAAATGAGAGCATATTATTCTGGCAGCGGAAACAGCATATTGTTGGGATGATACTATATATTGAAAATGTCGTTGTCTAGATAAAATACATCGTTTGCTATAAAATGTCACTATTATAAGATTTACGTTTTTCATGAATCATTATTCAGCCAGTGGCATATATCCATCACATAAGCAGTAGCCCTAATCTTATGTCCCCCTAGCATTATTTCCTTTTTCTTTCAATACCAATCTATTTTTCTTAAATGATGACATGGTCTCCGTATCAATCACAACCCTCCCTAACAAGGTTTCTCTTGCTCCATCCTAAATCTGTCGCGCCCCCTCCCCTCATTCTAGACTACTTAAATCACTGGAAATAGTCTGTTTCTAACCAGTTTATCCTAGCCTTTCTTAGTTTTAAACAACTCCATCAAATTACCTGGTAATCTGCTCTGTTCTTACAAAATCAGCCCAAATATTTCAAGCCTTTCTTCATATTAGGATTCTGGAAAGACTCCATCAGATTGAAAAATAACAAATATAACTCCTCTATTCAAGAAAGAGGGGAGTCAGAAAGGAAACTACAGCCCAGTTAGCCTCGCTTGTGCCATAGAGAAAATGCTAGAATTTATTATTGAGGTTATATATAACAGGGTACTTAGAAAATCTTAATAAAATCAGAGCAAACATACTTTATGAAAGAGAAATTGTGCTTGACTCACTTATTAGAGATCTTTGAGGAAGTAACAAGCAACGTGGAACCTGTGGATGTGTAACTTGGATTTCCAAAATCCTTTTGACAAGATGCCACATCAAAGATTACAACATAAAACGAGAGCTCATTATGTAGGGGATAACATATTAGAATGCAGAAAGGATTGGTTGGCCACCAGGAAACAGGGTAGGGACAAATGTAACATTTTTGGGTTGGCATGATGTGACCAACAGGGTGCCACAATGATCAATGCTGGGCTCAACTATTTACAATCTACATCAAAGCCTTTTGGATAAAAGACCAAATATATGGTTGCTAATTTTCTGATGACACAAAGCTATTTAGGAAAGTAAATTATGAAGAGGACATAAGGAATCTGCAAAGGAATACAGATAGGTTAAATTAATCTGCTAGAATTGACAGCTCGCATATAATGTGGGATAACGTGAATTTGTCCACTTTGACAGGAAGAATAGAAAAGCAGTATACTATTTAAATGGAGAGATTGCAGAAATCCATGGTACAAAGGAATCTGGGTCCTGGCACAGGAATTCCAAAATGTTAATATGCCGGTACAACAAGTGATTAGGAAGGCAAATGGAATGTTGTAATTTATTGCAAAGGGAATTGAATATAAAAGTAGGGAGGTTTTGCTACTGTTGTACAGGGCATTGGTGAGTCCAGATCTGGAGTCGTGTCTAAGGCGATTTGATCAAAACCGTTACGATCCTGATGAGACTTGCCAACGTGGATGTGGAGAGGATGTTTCCTCTTGTGGGAGAATTCAGAACTGTTGAAAACAAAAAGGTTGCTCACTTAAGAGAGAGATGAGAAGTTTTTCCTCTAAGGGTCATGAGTCTTTGGAACTCTCTCAAATGGTGGTGGGAGCAGAGTTTAGAGTATTTTTAAGGCAGAGCTAGATAAATTCTTGATTAGCAAGGGTGTGAACAGTTATTGAGGCCGACAGGTATTGGGGTTGAGGTTACAATCAGTTCACCATCATCCCATTGAATTGTGGAGCAGTCTCCAGGCGCTCAGGGCCTACTCCTGATTCTAATTGTTTGCAGTTATTGTTTCCTTATTTAAGGGAGGATATATTGTATTAGACACGGTGTAGAGAAGGTTCACTCAACTAATTTCTGGGATGAAGGCTGTCTTATGAGGAAACGTTGGCCGGCTTGAGCCTGTATCCATTGGAGTTCAGAAGAATTAGAGGTGAACTTATTGAAACATAACAGGATGGATGCTGAAAGGATGTTTCGCCTTGTGAGAGAGACAAGGGGCTGGCCCCCGCTGGGTCGGAGAATCGGCGGGGGCGGCGTGAATCCTGCCCCTGCTGGCCGCCGAATTCTCCGGCACCGGAGATTCGGCGGGGGCAGGAATCTCCCCGTGCCGCCCCCCCCCCGACGATTCTCCGGCCCGCGATGGGCTGAAGTCCCACTGCTGTAATGCCTCTCCCGCCGGCGTGAACCAAACCACCTCCCTTACCGGCGGGACTGGCGGCGCGGGGCGATCTGGCCCCGGGGGGTGCCCCCACAGTGGCCTGGCCAATGATCGGGGCCCACCGATCCGCGGGCGGACCTGTGCCGTGGGGGCACTCTTTTCCTTCCGCGTCGGTCATAGGGTTGGGGAAGTGACCTCTCCCCTGCGCATGTGCGGGGATGATGTCAGCAGCCGCCGATGCTCCGGCACATGCGCGGACTTCCGCCGGCTGGCAAAGTCCCGTTGGCCTTGGCTGGCGTGGCGCCAAAAGGCCTCCATCCACACCAGTTGGTGGGATGGGAACCACTCCGCTGCGGGCCTAGCCCCTCAAGGTGAGGGCTTGACCCCGAAAGATGCGGATTTGGGACTGCCAGAAGCCGGAGTGGTTCACACCACTCCAGCCGCCGGGACCCCCCTGCCCCGCCGGGTAGGGGAGAATCCAGCCCAAGAACTTGGAGGCATAAACCAAGAGTTCTCCCATTCAAGGTGGAGATGAGGAGAACTTTTCTCTAGTGTCGTGAGTCTGTGGAATTCCCTTCCCTTGAGAGCAGTGGAGGCAGGTTCATTGACTATTTTTAAGGCTGAGTTTGAGATTCTTGACTGACAAGAGAATCTGAGGGTATATGGAGTAGACAGGATAGTAGAGGCCACAGTCAGACCAACTGTGATATTATCAAATGGCAAAGCAGGTTTGAGGGACGGAATCGCCTACTCCTATTCCTAATTCGTATCTTTGTATAACTGCATATCGTAAACCAGAAACCATCGTAGTGAATCTGTGCTGGACCCACTCTAGTCCATCAATATCCTTCCTATACCGTGAAGCACAAAGACTATGCACAATACTCAAACTGCAGTCTTAATGTTTTTTTTTACAGATATAGCAGACAATTAATCTTTTGCACTCTATGGGCGAGATTCTCCGCAAATGCGGAGAGTCGTAAAGGCTGTCGTGAAACTGGCCGTGTTTCACGGCAGCCTTCACGCCCGTTCCCGGGACCCGATTCTCCCCCCCAATCGGGGCTAGGAGCGGGACCCCGGGAATCACGGTGTCGCGGCCTTGACTACCGTCGTTAAGGCCGCGCGCCAAGATGACGCGCGGCTGGCATCTGTATGACGTCAGCTGCGCATGCGCAGGTTGGAGCTGGCGCGGGTGACGTCATCACGCCATTGACGGAACCCGCGCATGCGCGGTTCCGCATTTCTCCACCGCCGCCCGACAAGATGTGGCGGCTTGATCTTGTCGGGCGGCGGAGGGGAAATAGTGCGTCCCTTTTGGACGCAGGCCCGACGATCGGTGGGCACCGATCGCGGGCCTGTCCCCATCCGAGCACAACGGTGGTGCTCCCGCCCCAAACGGACCTCTGGATGCCCCAAACGGGCATCCAGCGCCTGCTTGTACGACGGCAGCAAGCAGGTGTGTTTGCTGCCGTGACAAAACGGGCGTAAAGGCCCGGCCGCTCGGCCCATTGGCCGCGGAGAATCACCGCTCGCCGTAAAAAACAGCGAGCGGCGATTCGTGACGTGGGTCGGGTGAGGAGAGAATAGCGGGAGGGCACAAAAAATGTCGGGAGGCCCTCCCGCTATTCTCCCAACCGGCGTGGGCAGCGGAGAATCGCGCCCCAGGTGTCTCTTATAATAAAAAACATTATTTAATTCCTTTTTATGGCCTTTTCCAATTGAGGTGCTGTTTTTGTATACCTATCCCCAATTGCCCTTGAATTGAGTGGTTTACTATGCCATTTCAGAGGGCAGTTAAGAGTCAACAGCATTGCTGTGGATCTGGAGTCACATGTAGGCCACATGCCAGTTTTCCTCCCCTAAAGTCCAAAGATGTGCGGGTTAGGTGGATTGGCCATGATAAATTGCCCGTAGTGTGCTAATAAAAGTAAGGTTAAGGGGGGGTTGTTGGGTTACGGGTATAGGGTGGATACGTGGGTTTGAGTAGGGTGATCATGGCTCGGCACAACATTGAGGGCCGAAGGGCCTGTTCTGTGCTGTACTGTTCTATGTTCTATGTTCTAAAAGACAGTGATCCAGATTAATTTCTTGGCCCAAATACAGAGACTAACTTTCAATTTCAGATGTTACACAAAATAAAGCATATTAGCTTGTACAGTTATCTCTTCAGGTCTTGCACTACAGACGGTAACTGGACACAATTACCCTCTTTAGATACTTGCGTCCGTGCATGTTTGCGGACATGAAAACAATAACAATTCAATGTAGTCCATTGTCGCCTTGAAGCAAACATAACCAAAGTTGAAGTCTGTAACTTATCATGAAGTTCACGAAGTTGGGGCAAAATATGATGCACAATTTCAAGCTTAAACATTAGATACAGGCAGAGACAGTGTAAATTCTATCCTGCTATTATTAACAGAAGAGACAGGATTACCTTTTCACAATCATTTTCAGTGAATTTGTTCAGTAGCCGAGTTCGCTGCTGACCCTTCAAGTTCCGAAGCATGGAAGACAGAATTGAACAAACGTGTTCTACGGAACAAATCAAATGTAGCTGGTTACCCTTAGGCAAAATAAAATTGGAAAACTACTTATGCTTAGGCTTCCAAATAACTAGAAAATTCCAAATATAACTGAAGAATATATATTATTGAAGCACATCTGATGGCACATTCCCGTTGCTTTTTGCAGAATACGAGTGTTCGAATAAAACAAAGTAGGAATATGCCCAATGTAGCAAATCTGAGTAAAGGTGTTTAGAAATAACTCAAGTTTCCCTCTATGTCACCTTCTGTGCTCAAGATGGTTACAGGATGCTTAACTTTGGGATTATGCCCTGTCCTGGTCAGTGTGGCACTTCACACTGGAAGCCAATACATGCTTTATGATGGTATACGGACTAGGTGACACAGCTTTAAGGTTTTCAGCAAGAAATACATTGTGGAACTTTTAAGTAGCGAGTAATAAAGACCCCTAACTTGCTGCCTACAAGGATGGTGCTTGTGCAGATTAATGATTTCTGAGGGAAAGTGGTTACGGAGATAGAACAGGGGGATTGGACTGACTGGATTGCTCTAGAGTCGGTATGGACTTGATAGGCCAAGTAGCTTCCTTTTGTGCTGTTATGACTGGACAAAGCCAGTACTTATTCCCTATGGTTTGTGATGTAAATCATAAATGGTTCTTGAAACGACTGCGTATATTCATTTGTGAGTTACTTTCACTGCGAAATGCTTGAAACATTCGTTCATTTGCTTTGAAAATATGTAAAATCACATCCTCACACAGCCAAATTGGTTTTAGATAGTTTGGTCCACCTCAGAGCTCTTCACTATTTACAAAGACTTTGCAAATGTTTGTTCCAGTGCTTTGGAAGGTTAACACAACTATATGCAATCCATTTCATACCCAATGCTTCAGCATTGGTTTCTTACTGGAGTGTGGCAATCTAGCTAAATGGAATGTGGGATTCCTTTAAAATTGCCTGGATGATGATCAGGAATTTCCTTATGACTCATTTAATCATAGAATTTACAGCACAGCAGGAGGCCATTCAGCCCATCAAATCTACACTGCCTTTTCGAAAGAGCAACTTACATAGGCCCACTCCTCCACCCTATCCCCGTAACCCCACTAAGGGCAATTTATCATGGCCAATCCACCTAACCTGCACATCTTTGGACTGTGGGAGGAAACCCACGCAGACACGGGGAGATTGTGCAGACTCCACACAGACAGTGACCCAAGTCGGGAATCGAACCTCGGACCCTGGAGCTGTGAATCAACTGTGTTATCCACTGTGCTGGCGTTGGATAATTGTTAAAAAGCCAGGTACTGTGAGACAGCCTTTGACCCAGAAACAGTAACAATAAGGAACATCTGTAAATACATTAAAATGTTTGGGGAATAAATAATTGTTTTAAAAAATGATGGAAAATGACTTTAAGTGCATTTATCAGTTGTAACAGGATCAATTATAATTTTTGGATAAGAACTATCTGTTTATGTCATCTGGTGGCCCTTGAGTTAGAAGCAGTATCAACAGGAAGGTAGTTAACAAATGAAGGCTGTATGGCAGAGCTGGAGGCCAGCAAATTGAGTCAAAGAGCTGCATCTGAGCGGTCGGACAGCACGTTTATGGACTGCAGCCTCTATTTCTTTTACTTCCGAGTGTTTGAATGAAAGCCCAGAATTTGCTATACAGTATAAAGATGAAGGGGAGAGCAGCACAGTAGTTAGCACTGTTGCCTCATGGCGCCAAGGTCCCAGGTTCGATCCTGGCTCTGGGTCACTGTCCGTGTGGAGTTTGCACATTCTCCCTGTGTCTGCGTGGGTTTCGCCCTCACAACCCGGGGGCAGCACGGTAGCATGGTGGTTAGCATAAATGCTTCACAGCTCCAGGGTCCCAGGTTCGATTCCCGGCTGGGTCACTGTCTGTGTGGAGTCTGCACGTCCTCCCAGTGTGTGCGTGGGTTTCCTCCGGGTGCTCCGGTTTCCTCCCACAGTCCAAAGATGTGCGGGTTAGGTGGATTGGCCGTGCTAAATTGCCCGTAGTGTCCTAAAAAGTAAGGTTAAGGGGGGTTCTTGGGTTATGGGTATAGGGTGGATACGTGGGTTTGAGTAGGGTGATCATTGCTCGGCACAACATCGAGGGCCCAAGGACCTGTTCTGTGCTGTACTGTTCTATGTTCTAACCCAAATGATGTGCAGGGTAGGTGGATTGGCCATGCTAAATTGCCCCGTAATTAGAAAAAATTAATTGGGTACTCTAAATTTAAAAAAAAATAAAGGTGAAGTGTGTCCTGGTACTTCCATGTCAAGAAAGCCCAACAACGTCTCTACTTTCACAAAATTCTACAGATGTGTGATAGAGAGCATTCTATCCAGCTGCATCATAGCTTGGTATGGCAACTGCTCGGTCCAAGATCGCAAGAAACTGCAGAGTGTGGTGAATTCAGCCCAGCGCATTACCCAAGCTTGCCGCCCCCATATTGATTCTGTATACACCTCCCGCTGCCTCAGGAAGGCAGACGATATTATCAGGGACCCCTCCCACCCAGGCATTGCCTTCTTCCAGAGCCTTCCATCAGGCAGACGGTACATAAGTCTGAAGATCTGCACATCCAGACATAGGAACAGCTTCTTTCCCACAGCTACAAGACTCAACGACTCCCCCTCGGACTGATCTGTTCCCTGTTAGAACACTATTCATGACGCCCTATGCCGTTCTTGCTCATGTATTTGCTTTGCTTGGCCCTTTGTTCCGCACTGTAACCAATCACTGTTTGTCGATGTACCATTTGTCAATGTTCTCTGCTGATTATTCTCCTTGTCGACTATGTATGTTTCCTCGGCCGCAGAAAAATACTGCACTGTACTTCGGTACATGTGACAATAAATCAAATCAAAATGTTACCACAACTGACTGAGCTCAGAGTTGCGAAGGTGCAAGAAAGTAGTGCTCCATTGTGTTGAAGATGCACTGGGGGAATCTCGGATTACATAAAAGCTGCTGATTGCAAAGTATTCGCTAAGTCCTAGGAGGAAATTTATTGCAATGTTGTCCCAGGAATATTTGAGCTCGGAAGAACCTAGTGGATGAAATTGGTGCCATATTGGTGGATTGGACTGCTTGGAAAATTTGTGGGTACAATCTTTGTTTTATCAGCTTTCCATGTGTAATTTATAGATTCTACCGACCATGATTTGCCATTTAATTTATGCTTATTTACATGATAAAGGTTTTTATTAAAGAAAAAGTTGCAAAAATTGAAACATTGTTCAATTGATGGTTATTCAGTCAGATTGGTCCAGGATCCCCAAGGGAGGGAGTAACAACTAATCATTTGGATTTTTTTTTCATTAATGTGGATGCCATGGGCTAGACCAGCATTTATTTCACGTTCCTAGCTGCCCTTGAGAAGGTGGTAGGGAGCCGCCTTCTTGAACCGCTGTAATCCATGTGGTGTAAGTACACCAACAGTGCTGTTAGGAAGAGAGACCCAGAATTTTGACCCAGTGAGAGTGAAGGAATGGCAATATAGTTCTAAGTCAGGATGGTGTGTGGCTTGGAGGGGAATTTTCAGTTGATGATGTCCCCAAGCATCTACTGTCCTTGCTCTTCTAGGAGGTAGAGATGTGGGCTTGGAAGGTGCTATTCATGGATTCTTGATGAGTTCCTGCAATGCACCCTGAAGATGGAACAAACTGCAGTCATTGTACGTCAATGGTGGAGGAAGTGAATGTGAATGGGCTGCCAATCAAATGGATGCTTTGTCCTGGATGATGTTGAGCTTCTTGAGTGGTGCTGGAGCTGCGCTCATCCAGATAAGTGGAGAGCTTTTGAAATACATGCAGGTTTTCCATTTTCATGAAAACAGTGTATATTCTCAGTGCTAATAATGAATCAGCATTACACAACAGTATCCTTATAAGCATTTGAATTACAATCGTTTTTCATGCATAAAATAGTTAAATATGGTATACATTGACTAAAAGTGTGCACACATTCAGAAATTTGCCAAATACTGAAGAAAAATAGTTTTTAAGTAAGCATTCCATTAGATAGAGGCTAACAGATCTTTGAGGCACACCAACATAACAGACCTGATCTTTTGGTCAGTAGTGAGGCCATGCCGTACCCTGCCGATTGTGATTTAAACTATGGCCGTATTGTGCTGCAGCTTTACGGACTCTATCCAAGCTGCAGGATGCAGTCATCTGCAGAGAACTATGGGGAGTGACAAAGCGAAGAAGCCCAGAGGACAGAATGTTGCTTGATGTCCAGAAGCCTTCAGTGTGTGGCGAGTGCTTTTAAGTTCTTAATTAAAAAAAAACTAATTTTTAATGTTTCAAAGACATTTAATTGCTTTTATGAGTTTGTATAACCTTTAATTTAATGCAACTAAACACGTCTTGAAATTCTTGAAAAGAATTTAAGTACTTATAATTAAATAAATGGTAAAGTACATTGTACAGCATTGTAAGTGTAACCTTGTAAAATAAGTAACAATTATGACTTTTATATCCTTTAGATTGCTATTATATGTTCGCTTTTAATTGTTAAGTAATCGCGCAATTGCAAGTAAATTAATCATGCATACAAAGATATTTATAGTTTTCTGATTCATTCCAGTGTTTATACTACTGAATTTAATGTTGATGGGCAAGGGTTTGTGATTGCAGAGAGCTTTGAAGGGTTGTTGACTGGTCTGCAAGTTTGCGTTAAATACATTTTTATAAGAAAAAAGGCCTTCCCTGATTCTGCTGTAAATCATTTCTCACCGTTGCCCTATGCTACGAATAAAAGTTCTTAGAATTTTGGTGTAAATCTCTAGGCATCTAGTCCAAATTCATGAAGTGTCAAAGACATCCATGGAACTGTCTGGGCAGCGTTTCTTATCCATTGGAAGTCTGAAGTACTGGACATTTGCATACGTCAGGACTTCCTCTGGGTCCCGATGCTCAACAGCAGCAAACCCCTCAACATTCATCACTACTCTGACTGGAAGGTCTGGGCAGTGGCTTTAGCAAATTTGAGCCTCAACAGATAAAAGCAGTGTTGCCAATGATAGCATGAAGGCATGGGGAATTCACAAAGGGCTACAACCTGGAAGAATAGCGAGCTGTAGGATCCTTATAATACAGGAGGCTATTTTGCCCACTGGGTCTGCACCAGCCCTCTGAAAGAGCATCATACCTAGGCCCATTGCCCACCCTATCCCCATAGCACCACCTAACCTGTACATCACTGGACACTAAGGGGCAATTTTATCATGGCCAATACATCTAACCTGCACATCTTTGGACTGTGGGAGGAAACTGGAGCACCCAGAGGAAACCCACGTAGACACGGGAAGAAAGTGCAAACTCCACACAGATAGTCACCCAAGACAGAATTGAACCTGGGTCTCTGGCGCTGCATGGCAGCAGCGCTAACCACCGTAGCACCGTGCTGCCCCTAAAATCTGACCAGGAACCAAACCCGGGCCGTGGCAGCAAAAGTGCTAAATCCTAACCTCTAGACCACCAGTGAAACTGACATCAGCTCTCGGAGTATCGGGCTAAAGAAGGCTACAGAAATACAGACAGGTGAAGCTGTGAAGTGATGTTGGCAAGAGAATAAGCAGCAGAGTTTCATATGAGCTTATGGAAGGTGAAAGTTGGTGAACTGGTCAGGAGGGCAATGGAATCATAAATGAAGACTGCAGCAGCAGATAGACTAAGCATATAGAGATGGGGAATATTATGGAGGTGGAGGGAAAAAGGAGGGAACAGAGGATAACTTTACGTGAAGAGAAGCCATTGCTGAAGATTCTCTGCCTGTGTTTGGAATAGTAGGAGTGAAACCAAGCAAGGGCATTTCAATACAGCTATATAATGAAGGAAGAGCAAAATATTGGAGAAAAGATAATGTGGTTGGCCATATAAAGGTGCATTCTAAAAAGAGGAGGAGTTATACTCAGTGATCACAGAGGATGCCATGTAAGCTTAATCATGGTAATTTCAGTGCTATGGCAGAGGTGTACAGAATTCAAACATGGACCTGCAGGAAAGATGGACACAGATTTGGGAGGTGGCAACACATTCAAGGACTTTGATGTTTGTGATAAAGTGTTTCTTTGAGAGGGCAAAGTGGGTGATGAATGGGTTATTGAAAGGGAGGGGGATAATAAGTAATGAAAGAGCATAATTTACAATGTCAGCTAGCTTGGAGACCACAACTGGAATTCAGACAATCAATTTGGTAGCAAAGGAATTGAGAGAGCATTAAGTGGTTTATGATATAGCTGTTTGCTTTTCTTAATGTTTGGGATTTACCTCAGTATTATTTATCCAATGGATCATCCCCATTCATCATCCACCAGTAGTATTAAACCATCCTCAAAGATGCTCATTAATAGCACTAAACTATTCAAATTATTGGGATAAAGCTTTGATAAACACTTGAGAATAACCGCAGCACTGACTCTAGGTTTTAGTTTTAGAATTCGTATCCTGTTTTCAAATCCCTCCGTAACTTTGCCACTCTCTCTGTAATCTTTAGTCCCACAAATCTCAAGAGATATCTGTGGCCCTTGAATTCTGGCCACTTGAGGATCCCCAATTTTAATTACTCCATCAGTTGCAGCCACTCTTTCAGTTGCCTCGGCCCCAAGCTTCGGAATATCCTCCTGACACCTCACGTTTGACTTTTAACACACTCCTTTAAATTTTTCTCTTTGACAAAGCTTTGTGGTCATCCAACATAATGTCTCCTTGCATGGCAAGGTATCATATGTGTTTATAATTCTCCTGGGTTCTGATAAAGCAGCTATATAAATCCAAGTTTTTTTTTTCTTTTTTTAAAAATTTAGATTACCCAATTATTTTTTCTATTAAGGGGCAATTTAGCATGGCCAATCCACCTACTCTGCACATTTTTGGGTTGTGGGGGCGAAACCCACGCAGACACAGGGAGAATGTGCAAACTCCACACGGACAGTGACCCAGAGCCGGGATCGAACCTGGGACCTCAGCGCCGTGAGGCGGTTGTGCTAACCACTAGGCCACCGTGCTGCCCTTATATAAATCCAAGTTGATGTTGAAAATGGAAATTATACACTACAGGAAAGGCAGCTTTGGATCTGATCAAATGTGCACTTCTAGTATATTTTTATAGGTCTATTAAAATTGTGAATGAAAATAGAGAAGTACTTGACTTGTTTTACTGAGCATGATGCATCACCCTTTTCTGTCAGTTGGAATGTTCGTGTGCAGGTTCCTTCACTGTGGTCACAACATGTTTGGATTTTAGTTCAAGCAAATCTTGCAGCTGTTGGGGAAGCTTGAGCTCGAGGGGCTGATCAATATTCGCTAATCTCCACATCTGCTCAAATAAGCCAAGTATCTTCACAGGCTAGCTGACAACTGGGACTGCTCCTTTAAGTTGTAGTTATTAATACACCATGTCATAGATGAAATGTGATATTTGTAAGATGTTTTATAACGAATAGGGTCATTTTTGCTTGGAGAGCTCACAGCTGGTAAATCCTAGTATTACCGGAGTGAGAGATCAGTGAAATAATTGTTCTAAAGCAGGTGCATTGGTGCCATCTTCTAAAATTCTATAAATTCTGGAACGGTTCCTTCAGATTGGCAGGTAGTAAGTGTCACCTCATTAGTTAAAAAGCGAGGGAAGCAAAAACAAGGAACTACAAACCTGCGATCCCTGCGTTAATAGGGAAAATGCTGGAATCATTTACAAAGGATGTGATAAATGAACATTTATATATTGATCTGATTGGGCATAATCAACATGTATTTATGAATGGGAAATCATGTTTGACAAATTTGTTGGGTGTCTTTGTGAGGATGATACAGTATTGATAAAGGGGAGTCAGTGGATGTGGTGTACTTGGATTTTCAGAAGGTTTTCGATAAGGAGGTTGGCTAGCAAACATAAAGCACATGGGATAGGAGGTAATACACTGGCATTGATTGAGAATTGCTTAACAGGCAGAAAATAAAGTCGGTATAAATGGGTAATTTTCACATAGGTAGCCTGTGACTATTGGGGTACCGCAAGCATCAGTACTTGGTCCCAGCTGTTTACAATATCTATCAATGATTTGAATGTGGGAGTCGAATGCAATATTTCCAAGTTTGTGGATGACACAAAGCTATGTGGGAACGTGTACTGTAAGGAAGTTGCAAAGCTGCTTCAGAAGGATTTGGACACTTAGTGAGTGGGCAGGATCATAGCAAATCTAATATAATGTGGAAGAGTGTGAGGTTATCCACTTTGATAGGAGTAATAGATGTTCAGAGTAAACAATGAGACATTAGAAAGCGTAGATGCAGAAAGGGACCTGGGTGGCCTCGTCAATAAAGCTAATCAAGTGTCAGCCATTATCTGGGGGTGGCAGGACTGTCTACGAAGAGAGGCTGTGGAAACTGGGCCTGTATTCTCTAGAGTTTCGAAGAATGAGAGGTGACTTAATTGAAACCTACAAAGCACTTGCAGGAGATAGACAGGGTAGATATAGGTAAAAGGTTTCCCCTGCTTGGGAGTCGAGAACTTGGGGGCACAATAAGGGGGAAGTCACGTAGGACGCAATGAAGAGTTGTTCTTTTTTACTCGGGGGGGGGGTTGTGAATCTTGGACAATGAAATTCAAGCAGACTTCTATGTGTCTGTTCCTGACATGGTATCAAAACTGATGTCTCTCAAGAACTAGCTGAGGAAAACGTTTCCCAAGAGCGCACAGGGTTTTGTTGGACATGATATTTCTATGTGTTTAAAACTTGGCATGAAGAACTGGTGGAGCATGATTACTGTTATGTTCCATCTATTTCGGCTGGAGACGGATCACATTCAACAACCTCCTCACGTTCGAGAACAGCTACCTTCCCTTCACAAACCACGTCTGGGGTGCAATTCTCCAACCTCCACACCGGGTGGGAGAATCGCAGGAGTGCCGGGCGATTCACGCCACGCCGCCCTGGCAGACGCACGCGATTTTCCCACCCCCCCCCCCCCCCGAAAACGGCGTGTCGCGTTTTGCGACAGGCTGCTCGGAGAATTGCCGCTCCGGTCGATTGGCGATTCTCCGACCCGGATGTGCCGAGCGGCCTGCCTAATCCGACCGGTTCACGCCGGCACCAACCACACCTGGTCGCTGCCGGCGTGAACAGCACGCGACCGCTGCATGTGGGGCCTGTGAGGGGGGGGGGGGGGGGGGGGGGGGGGGGGAGAGGGAGTATCAAGCATCAGGGGGGTGCTCAGAAGTGTCTGGCCCGCGATCGGTGCCCACCAATCGTCCGGCCGGTGTCACTGAAAGACGCACTCTTTTCCCTCCGCCACCCCGCAAGATCAATGCTCCATGTCTTGCGGGGCGGCGGAGGGGAGGACGGCAACCGCGCATACGCGGGTTGGCGCTGGCCAATCTGTGCATGCGCGGGTGACGTAATTTAGGCACCACCGGCCACGTCATTCAGGCGGCGCCGCTTTGACGCGGGTGAAATTGACGCGCCACCGCTCCTAGCCCCCTGGGGGTGGGAGAATAGGGGGCGAGGAGCGGCCTCCGATGCCGGAGTGAAACACTCCGGTTTTCACTCCGGCGTTGGCACTTTTTCTCCCTTTGGGAGAATCGCGCCCCTGATCTTTCCCAATCATCTTCGGAGGACATTCCACCAACCTTGACACCAGAACCGTTGCCAATATCTTGGCATCTACATTGAGTAGAGATCTGGGTCTATACGACTCATGCTCCACTGGATTCCCATCCTTCTTTAGCAGCAAAGAAATCAAAGCTTGCCCCGCCGTTTGAGGCAAGACACCCCTGCCTATCGCGTCCTCAAACATTCCCATCATCAGCGGCTCCAACCTATCCTTAAATTTCTCCTGGAATTCAACTAGGAACCTGTCAAGTCCCCCTCCTTCCCTGCCTGCATCCATCCAATCGCTTCAACCCCCTCCTGCTCCCCCACCGGCCCTACAATGCCTGCTCCATCCTCTTCACCCAGCCTCGGATATTCCAACCCATCCAGGAACTTCCTCGTCCCTCGCTCCTCTCCCGGTGGCTCCGACGTTTAGAGATCCTTATAAAACTCGTTGAATATTTTATTGATCTGCTCCGGGGCCGCCATCAGCTTCCCCATCCTGTCCCGCACCTGAACTATCTCCTTCGCCTCCCCCTCCCTCCTGAGCTGGCTGGTCAGCATGTGTCCTGCCTTCTCCCTGTGCTCGTAGACCACCACCCTCACCCTTCTCAACAGGCGCACCTCTTTCCCTGTGGACATGTTGAACCTCGCCTGAAACTCCTTCCTCTTGGCCAAGAGACTATGTCCCTCGCATTCTTCCCATCCACCTCTAGAATCTCCTCTATCAGATTTTGGCGCTCCTCTCTCTTCTCCTTGTCCATCTTAGCTTTAACGAAATCACCTCTTTCCTCAGCACTGCCTTCAGCGCCTCCCAAACCACCAACTGCGAAACCGCCTCCTTATAGTTTAGCCCCACACATTCCTCGATCACCTTCCCGATTGTATCACAAAATCTCCGGTCCACTAACAACCCCACATCCATTCTCCACCCTGGCCTCTGGGCTATCCACTTCACCAAAACCACATCCAACCAATGCGAGCGTCGTCCGAAATCACAATTGCTGAGTAATCCGACCTTCTAACCTCAATCAATTGCGCCTTCCCCATCATCAAAAAGTCTATCCTCGAGTAAACCTTGTGCACCGGGGAGAAAAACGAATCCTCCCATCTCCCTTATAAGATAGTGCCCCCCCCCCCCCCCCCACCCCCCCCCCCCCCACCCCCCCCCCCCCCCCCCCCCCCCCGCCTCCCCGACTGGATCAGCGAGAGTGGCCGAGACCTGTCCACCTTCGGATCTTACACCATATTCCATCTGTCCTTACCTGCTCCATTCCTTTTGTTACCGTTGAATCCCCCCATCCCAGAAAGTCCCATCCACTTCCTCCTGAAAATACTTCTCCCTGTATCGATCCCATCCCACCTTTCACACATCCCAGGCCCAGCGAAACCTGTTCGACCAAGTTCTAACGACCCTGGCCCCTCTAGCCCCATCTCCCACCACATCCCATTCACTACCAACCTTTGCTTGCCAGTGTGGAGGCCCCTGTCCAGACCCCCTTCCTCCCAAACCCCTCCCCATGATCCAGCCCCTGGAAACAAAGACAAACAAACAAAACCAGTGCAAAAACCACACCCCAGAAAACTGCCATAACCCCAAAGCCCAATATAATTGGTATCAACTATAGACTATAACAAAGGTAAACTACTCTTGCCCATTCAACCATCCAAAAAATCCAGCTGTTCCCCCCACAAATACAGAACAAGAGATAACCCAAAACGAGAGATAACGGCTAAGCACTGTCAGATCCCCTCAGCCCACATCCCAATCCCAGTCTCTCATTTTAGTCCCAATCCTTTGGCCTTCACGAATGCCTCCGCTGCCTCGATGCACAAGTCCCTTGAATTATCGGTCTGTGATGTTGTACGAAGTAACTAATGGCATTCTGGGAAAACCGGTCAACCTTTGGTACAATGTAAGAAAAGCAGAGCTCACATAACCTAAAGCCTGAATAAGATCAGGAAAGGTCAAGTTGTTCCAAAAACTTCCCGACTCTGTAAACTCTGATTAAACTAACTCGTCATAACCCAAAGCAGTCTAAATACGACAAGATAGGCCAGAACTAGTCTCTTACGATACTTAAACAAGTCTGCTCCGTTTCTTAAACATGCGATCAAATGACAAGATAATGATATGAGACCCCGAGTCCTGAAAGGTCAGCAAGGTGACGCCAGTCTTATGATATTGCTTATGTTTATACTTCTGATCGAATTCCTGACCAAGCTGTATTCACGTAATCTTGATTCATATAATGTATAAATATTGTCCTTTTTCTCTGTAACAGCGCAGACTTGGGAAGGATCCAGCAGTTTGTATTTGACTGCTTTCCGACTCCAAGTTTCAGCCATTTCTGCATGCAGTTGTAATTCGCAAATAAAGCTTTGTTTTGTTTTCTTAACAAGCATTGTTGAATCTTTCTATCACAGTCCAGAAGCGGGAAAAATACCGACGACAGGTCACCCTCAAAATCGCCGGGTAGATCATGCCGAACCTCAGGCCATTGCTACACAGTGCCATCTTCACCCTATGCTACAAAGATCTCCCATCTTCTTGCCAACTCAACCATCATGTCTTGGTATAATTAAATACCAACTGCTTCCCACTTCACCTCATGCCTTTTCAGGACCTTTCTCTTGACATGAACTTGTGGGAGCAAATTATAACTGCTCTCAGTGGCCCGTTTGCTTTCGGCTTGGGCCTGAGCGACCGATGAACCCAGTCCAGCTCATATTGGGAGGGTTCATCCCTCCCCCCAACAACTTTGTCAACATCTTCGCGAAGTACTCAGTCGGCCTCGGGCTTTCCACCCCCTCAAGCAAGTCCATAATTTGTAAGTTCTGTCGCCTCGACCTGTACCCCTGGGCTCTGAGCCCTTTGTTAGCCTCCGCCACCCTCTGTAGCACCTCGCCCATTGAGGTGAACTGGTCACTGAGCTGTGACACAGCTTCCTCCACCCCCTTCAACTTCTCTCCTTGCTCCCACATCGTGGCCGATGTGGTCGACACTGCTGCCTTCACCGAGGCAATTGCCTCCTCCACCCACTCCTTTCTTGCAGCCATCATCTCCTTTCGCAGCACCTCCATGCTTCTTGAATTCCCTGGCCATCGCCTCGCTGTGAGGGGTGTGGCCCCACCGAGCGATCCAGCCTCCGCCATCTTTCCTGCTGCCGGGCTGACTAGTTCATTCAACGGCGAACTTGTCCCTTCTTCCCAGAGGCTTTCTTCTGGATCTTCGACTTTCCCCACCTTTCTTATGCTTTCCTGCACCAGCTTATTCAAAAACTGTGCCTGAAACCGGGCATTAAAATCCAAAAACCAGAGCCTCGAGCAAAAGCCACACAACATGCTATATGCTGCCACCGGAAGTCCACCCTTCATCATTTTAAGCACCTCTATCAAATCACTTTTCAATCTCCTCAATTGCAATGAAACTTCCCCAATTTTCTTGGTATATGTATATACTCATACTCAATAGCATTGCAGTGGATCTGACACGTGGAATCAGAGACATTAGAATGCATAAAGTAGAAAGGAGAAGTTGGAGGAAATGAATGGGGCAGTTATGAGGAACGTAAACAAGAATCAAAATGCACAATACCATCCTGCTTGATATTTGATTACCACAAGACATGCAATACAATAATATGGCCCCAATTCTGCCATCGGCCGAAAGTGACAGTGCTCACCAGTGACTTCAAAAAAATTATCCATAAATATTTAAAGATCGTTGTGGAGTTGATTTCACCTTGCCTGACATGAAGTTGAATCTGGCACTAAGTTAAGGGGATCTCCAGGTGTTCAGTAATAGTGATTCCACTGACAGAGAAGTGGGCCAATCACATAGAAGACCATCCACAGATAGCAAACAGCAAGTGTGACAAAGTAACAGAAGCATCCAGCAATGCCCCTGCAAATTGCCATTTTTGCAGGTATAATTCCATATCTCTCTGACTGTGCAAGTCATCCTCAGCCAGTAAAATGATTGTGATTGAAAAGAGAACTAGGGAATTTCTCTGCCAAACCACAGAACACTGAAATTAAAGAACCAGATATTTACTTACGGAATCAACTGGAACCTCCAATCATAATGGCTGTACACTTCATCATCTACTCCTTGCGAGACAAGAACTGTTCCATGTACCATTTTATTTCATTTTACTTACATTGGACTCAATTCTTTTTCCTAATCTGTACAAATGTACATGCATGTGTTTTATAGGCCCCAGCACGAGGGAACAAGAGTAGCGGAGAAGGAAGGGCAAGCGAGATGAGTGCAGGGTAGGACGGGGGAAGAGCGGGCAGAAAACCGTAGAGGTCGGGCAAGGGAGAAGCAGGACAGTAACCCCCGAGAGAGGGGCCACCACACTAGCAGGAAAGCTAGCGCCTGAGGCATGCAACAAAGCAAGGCCACAGCGCGCCCCCAACAGGGGGGATGGCACCAGGCGGGGGCGGGGGGGGGGGGGGGGGGGGGGGGGACCACTCAAAAGAGACAGGAGAGCAAACGGGGATAGGAGCAGGGGAAAGAGAGACAAAAGAGAGGTATACGGGAAAGGGGAGAAAAAGGAGAGGGGGAACACAGGGAAGGAGGGGCAAACAAGGCTAGAAAAGGAATAGCAATAGGGCGACAAAGTGCCACAACCAAGGGATTGGGACAAGGAATCACTGCAATCACCCACCCAGTACTGTCTCTGAGTGAAGGGAGACCCCAGAGTGCAGGGGGCTACCCGCGTGGTGGACACACAGTGGGCGGCCATGTTGCATGCCCCATTGGCAAAGGGAAACCCTGGAGCACAGGGTCCTGACTGTATGGGGAGAGCAGTGACAACGGCCATCCTGGACGGCCCCGTAACAAAGGGAAACCCCGGAGGGCAGGGGCGCGTCCACCAGGTTAAGTACGGTTAATCCCACAGGAACGGGGTGGGACAGAAGTCCCCCCACCAGGATAGTCACCTGGAATGTAAGGGGCTCAACGGCCCAGTGAAAAGATCCAGAGTCCTCACCCAGCTAAGAAATATGAAAGCCGACATAGTCTTCCTCCAAGAGACACATCTGAGAGACCAGGATCGACTGCGGGTAAGAAAGGGCTGGGTGAGACAAACCTACCATTCCTCCAATGGGATGAGGGCCAGGGGGGTGGCAATACTGATCGGCAAGACGACGATGTTTAGGGCAATGAAGATGGTTACGGACCCAGGGGGACGGTATGTCATGGTCAGCGGGGCCCTGGATGGGACACCGGCAGTACTAGTTAACGGGAACATGCCCAACTAGGATGACACGAGCTTCATCAAAAAAACCATGGCAGAAATCCCCGACACAGCGAAAGCACCGACTAATCATTGGGGGGGGGGGGGGGGGGGGGGGGGTGGGGGGGGGGGGGGGGGGGTGGACTTCAATTGTGTACAGGACCCAACGACTTCCAGATCAAGCTCCAAAATGGGGAAAACTTCAAGCATGGCAAGGGAACCCGGTCACTTTATGGAACAGATGGGAGTGATGGACCCCTGGAGGTTTACCCACCCAGGGGAGGAGTTCTCCTTCTTCTCCCCAGTGCACAACGTATACACCAGAATTGACTTCTTTGTGGTGGGGAAAACGGTGCTTCCATGGATAGACAAAGTGGAATACTCCGCAAATGTGATATCCGACAATGCTCCACACTACATGAACGTGTGGCTGGAGACGGGCAGGGCCCAACGCCCACATGGCGGTTGGACATTGCCCTACTAGCAGACGAGGCCTTCAACAAAAATATATCACAGGCCATAGCAGAGTACACGGAGCACAGCCAAAACAGGGAAGTCTCACCCTCCACGTTCTGGGAAGCACTAAAGGCCGTAGTAAGAGGGGAGATTATCGCTTTCAAAGTTCAAAGAGATAAGGCGGAAAGGGCAGCAGCTGGTCGACTCCATACTGGAGGTAGACCATAAATACTCCGAGGCTCCGACCGTAGAGCTCCTGGCGGAGAGGAAAGAGCTACAAAGGAACTTTGATCTGCTCTCTACCAGGAAAGCAGTGCACCAACTCCACCAGACACGTGGGACCTGATACGAACACGGAGACAAAGGCTGCCGCCTGTTGGCACACCAGCTCAGAAAGCAGGCAGGCACCAGAGAAATTGCACAAATCAGGGATACCAGAGGCACATTAGAAACAGAACCAGAAAAGATTAACAAAACCTTCAAGGCCTTCTACCAAGGGCTGTACACCTCAGAGCCCCTAATGGGGGCCATGATGTGGAGATGCCGGCGTTGGACTGGGGTGAGCACAGTAAGAAGTCTTACAACACCAGGTTAAAGTCCAACAGGTTTGTTTCAAAGTCTGGGATGAAATGGTTCCTTGATGGACTGGACATACCCGTCGTGGCTGAGGGCAGAAAACAGCGCTTGGAAGCACCGCTAGCACTGGGAGAGATCATGGACAGCATCAGTTCCATGTAGGGTTGAATTAAAATATCTCAGGTACTGGTGCGGTTCAGGCTTGGAAAAGAGTTCACCTCCTGGGTAAAACTCCTATACAATGCTCCCATGGCGAGCTTACGGACCAACAACACTAACTCCTGATACTCCTGATACTTCCAGCTGCACAGAGGCACCAGACAAGGATGCCCACTGTCCCCGCTGCTGTTCGCTCTAGCGAACGAACCATTAGCAATTGCTCTCAGAGCAGCAAATAGCTGGAGGGGGATCCAAAGCGGCAGAGAGAGCACAGAGTCTCACTCTACAGATGACCTGCTCCTCTACATTACAGACCCACAAAGCAGCATGCCGCCTTCTCGGGCTACAAACTCAACATGAGCAAAAGTGAGATCTCCAGGTACACCCACAAGGGGGGGGGGGGGGGGGGGGGGGGGGGGGGGGCAACACGAACAGGACTACACACGAACAGGACTACCGTTTAAACAAGCCCGACACAAATTCCACTACCTGGTGATTGAAATAGCCCATGACTGGAAAGAGATCCACAAATGGAACCTCAAGTCTGACAGAGGAAGTAAAAAAGGACCTGCAATGATGGAACATACTCCCACTCTCCCAGACGATCAAAATGAACGTGCTGCCCAGGTACATCTTCCTACCTAGATCCATCCCCATCCCCAAGGCCTTTTTCAAAGCACTGGACAAACTATTCATGGCGGTAGTATGGAGGGGGGGAGAGAGAGAGAGAGAGAGAGAGAGAGAGAGAGAGAGAGAGAGAGAGAGAGAGAGAGAGAGAGAGAGAGAGAGAGAGAGAGAGAGATGCTAGGATCCCAAAGGAGGTCCTGCAAAAAACGACATCCGGGGGGGGGGGCAGCTCTTCCAAACCTACAATTTTACCACTTGGCAGCGACGGCCAAGCGTATAAGGGGATGGATCAAGGAGCCAGAAGCCGAGTGGGTGCGCGTGAAACAGGCCTCCTGCAAGGGGATCTACCTCCGGGCCCTCGCCACGGCGGCACTCCCATCCCCACCAAAAAAAAACACTCCAGCAGCCCGGTGGTGATAGCCACCCTCCAGTCCTGGATCCAGCTACGTCAGCAATTTGGCTTGACCAAAATGTCGGACAAAGCTCTCATCTGCAACAACCATAGGTTCGCACCAGCGCTGACTGACGTCACCTATAAAAAGTGGGGACAGGACGGAGGGACACTGACAGTCAGGGACCTATACACGGACGGCAGGGTCGCAATAATGGACTAACTGACAGAGAAATTACAGCTAGCCGGGGGAACGATTCAAGGGACCAGCAAATCAAAACCTTCCTACGAAAGGAGACAAGGACGTATCCACAACCGCCACGACAGACATTACTGGAAGAGTTACTGGACGCAAGCATCCTAGATAAAGGGAACCGTAGCGACATGCATGAGCAGAGAACAAGGAAAATCCAGACGAAAGACGGGACGAACGGCTGAAGCGGAGGTGATCGCGAGACGACAATGGCAGCGAAACCCGTCCGGGAGAAGCAAGCTTAAACACCAACACCAGATTCATTCGTGTATTGCCCTCCGTAATTGTTTTGTAATTGTTTCTCCGGTGCCCAAATGTATATGTACCACCCAGTTTCCCCCCCCACAAAAAGATGCCTACTTATATGCTAAAAACATTACTACCCACAAAGCTGCTGTTGTTGAGCTAGCACATAATACCGCATCAGTTATTTTATTCTAACTTTTTTTTTGTTGTTGTTTGTTTTTTGTGTGTGTTCCCTTCTCTTCTATGTTTGTATTCTATTTTGTGTACATAACAGTAAATATACTTTATTCAAAAACCCAATAAAAAACATTTATTAAAAAAGTGCATGTGTTTTATCATTTTTCTCGTTGCCTTAGTAGTTAATAAATTCACTCTAACTCAAAAAGCCTGTTTAAATTGGCTTACTTTTTTTTAAAAAGCTGCTCGTTAAAAGGGGTCTTTTCTTGTTGCTCCCAGCTGGAAGGGTCTGGAAGTCCTCAATATCCCACTATATCTCATGAAGTCTCATGGGACCAGGTCAAACATGGGCAAGAAAACCTGCTGATTACCATGTACCATTGTACCATCCCCCTCAGCTGATGAATCAGTACTCCTCCCTGCAGAACACTCCTTGGAGGGAGCACCGTGATGCAAGGTGCTCAATGTACTTGTGTACAGACGCAAGAATCATTCAGTAGTACCACCACAGACCAAGCTGGCCGTGACCGAGACCTAAAGGACATAGCTGCTAGACTGGGAGCCAGTTCATCTCTCCACACCTGGGTTTGTGACAACCTGGATGTATCTCAGCCGACAAGTGACAAATAGAGGGTGTTCGCTCGGTTAAACAACTTTGGGAACCTCACATAGGGGTGGTCGTAACACTACTGTTGCTTATGTTCACAGCTAAATGTTTTGTTGTTCTACTAATATCTAAAAATAATTATGGCTGCTATTAGGAAAGTACCATTGTAACTGAAAGCGTTTGTGCATTATAGCAGGTAATTGCATTAAGAATTGATTGCTGGATATGATTCAATAAAAAATACTGGCTTTGAACAAGTGTAAAAAAATCAATGCTGCCATAGTAATGTCAGTGAACTGCGCTAGTGGTTTCTTGGCAATGATGTTTATAGCCTAATTATTTTTAAGGTTTATTACAGCCAAATGGAATTTCTTGTTTTCCTATTTGCAATCACTGAGCACTGCAGTTGAATTATTCCAGATTAGACCTTGTGATACAGAAGAGTATCAATCAAGGAACAAAATACAAATCAAGGAATTCTTTTTCTGGGCTTGCTATTGTCTGGCGATATTTTTATGATTGTAAATTATGGGCAGCGTTAAGTTATGGAACATTGTTTTTGCCAAAATATTAGATTGCCTTCCAAATTCAAAAAAATAGAAATAAACATTCTAAAGTTTGGGTGGAGTATGAAATTAATAAAGAAATTCACAAAATAAACAGACAATTTCTAAGTCCAACATCATTTTAGTTTGGTCCCGGCAGAAAATACCAACCTCAGTTTCGATCTCACACCCACCATATACTCTGAAAACTGACCTTGAGCAAATCACTACTTGAAATTATGGTTCCACGCCCAAAATACGTTTATCCTTCTTATACCATGACATGACAATATCACCTTTTGATAATTAGTGCTTATCGCTTGCAAATGTTTTATGTTACTGAACATAACATTACATCTGTCAGGAATATTTGTTTCCAGTTGTTTGAAGTTAAAGTCCATTAATTCTTCTTGATGGCCAATGTCTGCACCTCCTCCAAACCAGATTTCAAACCTAGCTAATATTTTGAAGTGCAGCTTGCCATAGAGCAGTTACTTCCTCAGCTGGGTAGGACTATTTCTGACTGCTCAGTTGCATTTGCCAGCATTCAGTTTTTGAGGCCTTTACATATTATATTCATGGGCATCATGTTTAGTCAGGCTTCAGCTGTGAAGGCACAATTGTGTTATTTTTTGACTGGTTCGATGCCTCCCTACTCTGAACAATATGGTGCAAGGTAAAAGCATGCTGTGGCACATCCAATTATGTTCAGCGGGCAGCACGATGGCACAGTGGTTACTACTGCTGTCTCACGGCTGAGGACCCTAGTTTGATGTTGGCCCCGGGACACTGTCTGTGTGGCGTTTGTGCATTCTCCCTTTGTCTGCGTAGGTCTCACACCCACAACATAAAGATGTGTAGTGTAGGTGGATTGGCCACGCTAAATTGCCCTTAATTGGAAAATTTTTTAAATGTTCAGCAACAATTTTCATCACTCCTTTGAACTGATGCATAACATATCAATATACTCAGCATGGTAACATTTTTCAGAGATATTCTGCATGTTACCATAGTTCACGACATACAAGTCAACCTGGCATATAAAACGGCTGCATTTTGTCGGTGGCAAAAATCATGCTTCTTTTATACTTCTTGTATAAGCCGACCCCTTCCTTTCCAACTGCAAAATGCTATATTCTTTAGAAGTCAGCCTCAAATTTTCACCCCAGCAATGTGTTTTACTTGCTAAGCCAGCACATGGGATCAAGGAGGTGATGTCGTCTGCATTGTGAAGAGTGAGAGTTTAAGACCCGCACACAGAGCAGACTAGACATAGCATGGCAAGTAACAAGTACAAATTGGTCCCCCCAGCAAAACAAATGAAGCACAAAGAGGATTTCAAGTTAAAAGTTTGAATAGTGAGGAATTCTTTGGCAGTGAAAAACTGGAGAATGGAAGGGGAAGGAATCCACTGTAAAGGTGCCCAAGGCCAAATGCACCATCAGAACAGGGACCAACCATGGCCTGATCTTGAGAAGCATGCATCAGAATAAGCCTTCAAGCGGTTATATGGTAACCAGAAATGCAATGCATATATATGTACTTAAGTGAGCCAAGTCAAGCCCCGAGTAGGCAAGGATTTCAAGCAAACAGAAAATTAGTGTAGCCACTTTATAAGACCATTAGACATACAAGCAAAAGTAGGTCTATCAGCCCATCGAGTCCACACCGCCATTCAATGTTGTAAAAACCCACCTGCTACTCTACTGCCCTTTAGAGAAAGCAATCGGCTATCCTCATCCCATCTGGCCTACATGTAATAGACCCAGCGTAATGTGATTTTTAAATGTCCTCTGAAATGGTCTAGTAAACCGTTATTGTCAAGGCTAACATTTGTTGCCCATCCCAGAGAGCCACAGCACACAAAGAATTTGAAAAACTAGTAAATCTGCCTCTTTGGAAAATGGAAGTAATATTTCAGCAAAGTTAAAATTTATTTCAAGTTCTTTATTTCCTACATAAGTACATTTATTGGAATAGAAAATTATGCCTGGCAACATACTTATATTATATATGTGGGTGCAATTATATTCTATTATTATGGGATGAAATGGTCCAGTGATGTGGCAGAACTCTGCTCAGAGACTACCAAAAGACTTGGTAAGGAACCTCATTAAAATCCCTGTCTGATCCTTATATCCTTTTAATTCCAGTCTTGCTGGCTGCTTTTAAACTTCTTAGTTTAAACTTCTTATTTCTTGTTTACCATTTACAACAGAATACGAAGTTGTGTAACAAAATTGTAATGTTACAAACTCTCAACATAATTGGGCAAGTCAGGTTTACAATGTTAAATCATTCATTGCTGGCACTTGGACTTCTGGAGTTATTTATCGTTAAATAGTTTTAAGTAATGGGCTTTTAAAATATGCTCCGATTTAACCATAATGGGATGCATATTTGAGCATTCTGCTCATAGGTTTTTTCTGATTAGAGCTGTGCATATTCTTTTGAACTAGAAAGGATTATTTGAAAACATCTATTTCTTTATCCTATGGGAAAAGTCTGATTGATTTTCAGCTCTGTTTAACAAACTCTAATTAGATTTGTCTCAACTTTTCAAGCCAGCCCTTTAAGAATACAGATTTATCAGCTCCTTGCATGACAGCTAATACAGAGCCTGAGGAGAATACACCAGAACTTCACACTACACAGATTCTCACGCACATTTTAATAAGCAGAAGCACACCAGGACATTGAATGCATGTGCTTAATTTAAAATAATAAACCTGAAAGTTAACTCAAAGTTAGGCTGAAGTCAAACTTTCCCATTTTTAATGAATATCCCAAGATGTTACTCAAAGCTGTTAGTTTTTGTGGTGTGGGAAACAGGATGATGAGGAATGAAAGGTAAGGGCATTTTTTCTCATCAAATTAATCTGGGAATATTCTGAATGATGCTTGTGTTGAAAAGAAGCTCGTCCTGCAGAGCAGCAATTGTGAGCAACCAACTATTCTGGGATTATGCTTGTGTTTTCAATAAATGTGGCTCCAACACCACTCAGGAAAATTAACACCATCCTTGACAAAGCAGTCCTCTTGATCGGCACCCCATCAACTGCTTTAAATATTCACTCCCTAACACAATGACAAAAGTGCACCATTTGCAGGATGCATTGCAGCAACTCGCCGAACCTCCTTTTACAACAGTAAACATGAAAAATGCTGGAAATGCTCAGTTGCTCAGCAGCATCTGTAGGGAGAGAAAAGAGCTAACGTTTTGAGTCCGATGACTCTTTGTCAAACACTGTTTGTGAAACCTGCTAGTCCCCTCCCCCCCCAAACCACACACCAATTTTACTTGGAACCATAATCGCCATTCTTTCACTGTTGCTCGGTCACTGGCACTCCCTTCCCAACAGCAACATGGGTGTACTTACTCCTGATGGAATTAAGTGGTTCACTAAATTGGCTCGTCACCACCTTCTCATTTAGGGATGGGCAACAAATTCTGGCTTTTCAGTAATGCTGACATTCTGTCAAAGAACAAAATCAACTCGAACTTTTGGAAGGTTTTAAGGGATTATGACCTCAGCGCTCACCTTCATGTTCCTTTTCTGTCATTCCAGCTTTCTTCATTTTCTTTGGTGTTTTCATGAAAAGTGGGAATATCGTTCTTAGTCCAAGGATGTCAACAAACTTGTGACAGTTATCAGACCCTTCAGGACCAATCACAGCATGATCCAACACCTTTAGAGCACTGGCTCGTGACATTTTCTTTTCTCTATAAAAACATAAATTCACAGTACTGATTAAAACAATTGAACACTTCTCATCACGTGCAATCCTCTAAGTATTTCTTTAATACTTTAAAACTGGCTACAAATCTTAGTTAAGACTTGAGGAATACAAGGATCATTTCCTTGAAAATATCTCTTAAGATTCAAATATCATTGTGTAGAATATCCACTGCAGTCCCCGAGGAAATAAAAATAATTTCTGGATTAAATCTGAATCGGAAGAATCATCTTAATATTTTATGTACCAGTTCTAAATCTAAAGGCAAAACTAACCTGGAATAATCTTATTAGATAGACGGCACCTCAAAAGTGCAGCTGGTAAACTGGTCATTGGGTGCACAAAGAACGTGGTGCACCAATGGCAGTTTCAATGTATTACTGGTGAGTTAATGGATTCATGTGCAGCAAATTCTAACAATTCGGAAAGTAATTAGTGAAGAAAATAGGAAGCATAAATATATGTATTTCAGCATTTGGGGTATTGAAGAGGTTTAATATTTGCATGTCAAGCATTAAGACTCTTTTGAGAGAATGTCCACTCTTTGAGCAATATACATCCTGACACAAAGGCAGCAGTCCTGCTTTCAAGCCTTCACAATTGGCATTCAACAATAGACGAGTTCACCCTCTTCCTTTTCATTGGTAAGCACCAAAGTTGAACTTAAGTTCTTCCCCATACAGTGGGTATGCTTGCAGCACAGATGGCACTGAGTGCTAGTACACCATTTTTCATGAGACGCCCATATACCCTTCAAAGGATCAGATGGCCCTATTTCAAAGAAGAGCCAAGGATGTCATTGAATGCCCTGGTCGCCATTCATTCCTGAACCAACAGCTCTAAAAACAGATTATCTGGTCATTATTTAATTGTGGTTTTTGCGACCTTGCTGTGAACAAAGTAGCTACTAGGTTTTCCTGCATTTCCCACATTAAATGGTGAAATTTCAACCTGAGATTGTGAAAAGTTATATTCAAGTTCTTTCTTCTTCCTGCAAGGAAGAACTACAGTAAAATCATGAGGAGTCAAATTTAGATGACACAAAATTCCAGTTATGTCAAAGTCATCAACTATTCCTGCCACCAGAATAGCAATCCCATTGAATGATGCCTGTGATAAACCGAAATTCTGCACTGGTAATTCCAGGTTATCCGAACTTGTCCAAGCTGGTCAGAGTGGATTACACAAGACTGTAAAATCATGGAGATTTCCCTGTGAAAGGGCATGTGAAGCCTGCAATATGGCTAAACCTGTGATGAATGCACACCCACTCGCCTGCCTGCTTCCCCCTAGCCAATGCCACAAAGGTTGTGAGATGCTCCATGATTTTGCACTGCAGCACAAAAACATACTTGACTGCATTGACAACACGGTAGACTGTATTGCGCATGCCTGAAGACAGCATGCTAAACAGAAAAAGATCAGAGATTTTATGGAGCTAACTCAGAACATTTTTCAATGGAAAGTTTCGGCCTTTTCCAAGGTCAGACCATTATAAGGTGTGAACTAATTGAATAAAGACTTTTTCATACATTTACTGCTTTACTGTGTTATCATTTGAATCTTTTTTTACACAGCCCATGTTCGTAGGTATCTCAGGTTACACAGAGATTCATGCATGTTGGAATGAGACCTCGTCAGCTATTGCAAAACTGCACTTAACACAAATTTGTGGCTGGATCCCTTGGAATTAGACTCAACAGGATTTTGTGTAGGAGATTGCAATTTACAAATATCACTAGTTTTTTTTTTTTAAAAATCAGTCCCCAGAAATCAAAAATGAAGTACTTTTAAGTCAGATTAAGAGATTCCTTTTGGCAGGGCGACTCCTATTCACCTCTTTCCAGTTTGCACATGTGCTACACTGTGCTGTATAACAGAGGTACAATATGGTAACACACTGGACTACCTCACTATGTTTACTCAATCAGACAACCTCACCCCAAATACAGATAATTTGCAAATATTCATCGTCAAGGATGTACATTGCCTTTAGTTCACCGAACATCAGCTTATTTACATGGAAAGAGGGTATATGTCTGCCATCCAGAATACAAATGCCTTTTGGCGTGTTGACACCAAATGTAAATAAAATGAAGGCAGACTGTCGAATATTCCCTCTGTTTCAAAGGTGGAGTAGAATGATTGAATAGAATAAAAAAGGGCTAAGGAAACTAATTGTGGGCTGATGAACTTGGATCAAATTACTTTCAGAGCGAGAGAGGGGGAATAAATATATTAGATGCATAGATGTATACTGAGATTGCGGTCCTCAACAAAACATTAACTAATAATTGATATAGCAAAAGCTGCCATTTGAACTTTGAGATAGATGATAGATTAAGAGCTAGGGCCCACCTTCAGATTTGGAACGCAAAAAAATCGAGATAAAAAGATACTTTAATGTCAAGCCTCCATACCAACAAAAATGTCTGCATATAGACCTGTCTCAGGAAAATTGGTTTTCCATCACACAAAGGAGCAGTATGAAGAAAAAAATGGATGTCAGCTTGTCAAATTTTAGTTTCATTCACAAGGCACAGATAAATAGGAAATTATTGATGTGGTTCTAAACTTAGGATGCACATTCCGAAAGAATCTCAAGGAGTAATGCTGTACATTTAAAACCTACAGAAGTATCTTTTAACATTGGGGAGGTGGTGGTGTAGTGTATGGTCACTGGACTAGTAAACCAGAGACCCAGAGTAATGCTCTGGGGACCAGTGCAGATGGTGAAATTTGAATTAAATGAAAACCTGGCATTAAACGTCTAATGATGATCATTGTCGATTGTCATAAAAGTCCATCTGGTTCACTCATATACTTTAGGGAAGGAAATCTGCAGTCCTTACCTGGTCTGGCCTACTTGTGACTCCAGACCCACATTAATGTGGATGACTCTTAACTGTCCCCTCAAGGGAAGGGCAATTAGAGATGGACAATAAATGCTGGCACAGCCTGCGACACCCACATCTCATGAACGAATTAAAAAAAACATTAAGAAGCCAGACAAACTAGTAGGTCAGAAAGATGCCCTTTCACCTTTTCTCTTCTTTTTGGGCAGTCCCTCAGTGTCGAGGATGACTTGCTTTCACTCCAGGAAGGTGGGTTCTGCGATGGCTCACAGTTCGATCCTGGATCCGCAGACTTTGTCATAGGTTTGGCAGGTGGTACTTGATGAGGTGGATGGGTGGGACGCTCTGGATTCTGCGCTTTCCTTCCGCTGTTTACTCTTGGCCTCCGCATGCTCCACCCTATGACTCTTGAGGTGATTGGCGCCCTCGCTGATGCTGTTTCTCCAGCTTGTGGGTTTGACGGGAAGTGATTCCCTCATGTCAGTGGGGTTGTTGCATTTATTTAGGGAGACTTTCAGAGTGCCTTGTAGCGTTTTCTCTGCCCACCTAGGGATTATTTGCCATTGTGGAGCTAGGAGTAGAGCACTTGCTTTGGGAGTCTTGTTTTGGGTATGTGGGTAATGTGGCCCATCCATCGCAGCTGATCGAGCGTGACCAGTGCCTCAATACTGGGGATATTGGCCTGAGAAAGGGCGCTCACAATGGTACACCTATCCTGTCAGTGGATTTGCAGGTTTTTACTGAGGCACCTCTCTCAAGGATTTGCTGTACATTGTCCATGCGTTTGATGCATAGAGGAGGGTGGGGACCACGGCTGCTCTGTAGACCATTGGTGCTGGGCTTGAGGTCTTGGTCTTCACAAACTCTGCCCCTTAGGCATTCGAAGACTGCACTGGCGCATTGGAGTCGATGTTGGATTTTGTTGTCAATGTCTGCTGATGTATGGGAAAGGATCCATATAAGTAGAGGCTCACCGTGGATTTTGATGGTTGGGGTGCAGTTGTGTGTGGCAGGAGCGGCTGGTAGAGAACCTTTGTTTTTTGGATGTTTAGCCCGAGGACCATTCTCTCACGTGTCTCGGTGAATGCGTTGACGATGGTTTGTAGCTCAGTCTCGGAATGTGCACACACACAGGTGATGTCTGGTCGGGAGGCACGGAGGTTGAACAGTTTCCCGCTTGTCCGGTAGCTTAGCTGCACTCCAGCGGAGAGCTTCAGGGTGGCGGGGTGGAGTATTGGGGGCAAGGAAGATGGAGGAGAGTGTTGGTGCTATGACGCAGCCCTGTTTGATTCCAATTTGCACACTTATTGGGTCTGTGGTGGTTCCGTTGATGAGGATCACGGCTCGCATGTCATCATGGAGCAGGCGGAGAATGGTGACAAATTTCTACGGGCAGCTGAATTTGAGGGGAATGTTCCACAATATCTCATGGCTCACAGAGTCGAAGGCCTTCACAAGATTAAGAAGGCCATGTACAGAGGTCGATGCTGCTCCCTGCACTATTCCTGGATTTGTCACGTGGTGAAGATCATATCCATTGAGACTCTTGATGGGCAGAAGCCGCACTGAGACTCAGGGAGGAGCTCTTCAGCCACTGAGAGGAGGCAGTTGAGGAGTATTCTCGCGATGACCTTTACTGTGGTGGAGAGTAGGAAAATCCCTCTGTAATTTCCATAGTTGGACCTGTCTCCTTCCTTTAATATGGTCACAATTAAAGCGTCTTGGAGATCATGCTCTCTTCCTTCCAGACAAGGGTGATGTGGTTGTGGATTCTTGTCAAGAGTGCATTGCCGCTGCATTTTAGTACTTCTGCGGGATTCCATCTGCATCAGAGGCCTTGTTGTTCTTCAGCTGTCGGATGGCTTTTTCAACCTCACGGTGAGCTGGGGTTGCGCTGAGATAGTGGTGGGTAGCGTGTTGTGGGATGGTGTCGAGGACGCTTGTGTCAAAAACCGTGTTTGGTTGAGATCCTCAAAGTGCTCTCTCCAGCGGGCATTCACTGCCTCTGTGTCTTTGATGAGTGCTTCCGTTTTTGACTCAGTGTCTGGGCCTCTGGGTATTCGGACCAGAGATGGTTTTGATTGTGAAGAAGCCGCGCACAGCATGGTTGTCAGCGAGTTGCTGAGTCTCCTGCGCTCTTTCCACCCACCATCTGTTCTTTCGGTCGTAGGTTCTTTGATGCACCTCGGCCTTCAGTTGCCTGTAGGCTTGTTTCTTCTCACTCGAGTTTTGGTGGAGCTGCCAGTTACAGAACGTCTTGGTCAAGGAGATCCTGGATCTTCTGATCATTCTTGTAGAACCAGGTCTTGGTGTTTCCTGGTCGAGGTATTTCCTGACCTCTACATACTCACCTGATGAAGGAGCGATGCTCCAAAAGCTAGTGATTCCAAATAAACCTATTGGACTTCAACCTGGTATTGTAAGACTTCTTACTCAACAATTAATGGTGAGATGGATTGAATGTCTTGAAGGATAGCACATCTCAAGTGCTTCACGTTTGCAAAGTCTCAATCTTATTTCAAATGAACATGAATGCATCAAAAACTGTAATGCAATATGTTAAGCTTTGTAAAATTGGCAGCATGGCTATAAGAAAAAACCCTTATAAGAAATGGAAGCATCGCACACATACAATAAGAGTTGCTTTTTGAAAGATGCAGCCCATTATCATGGACTTTTACCCCGAATTTAATCTGTGCTATCCCCAACCCTTCATTATTTGTCATCATTTCTGGGTGAGAAAGGTAGAAATCTTCAAAGAACATCTTGCTCCTCTGACATGCAAAATGTTAAACCCCAGAAGTTTTAAGATATCTTTTTAAATAAATTACTCTTAATGGACAGGTGAGTTAATGCTCTGCACCATTTAAAAAAAAATCAAGAGTCAAATACAATCTGCATAAAAAGATCTTGCGTTTGTATAATACCTTTCAGGACATCAAGATACTCTAAAGCACTTACCAGACAATAAGGCTATTTATGAAATGTAGGCACTGTTTTTATGTAGGAAATGTAGCCAAATTGCAAATAGCAAAAAGCAGTAATGTAATAACCAGATAATCAGTTGTGTAATGTTAGATTGAGGGTTAATATTGGCTTTTGCACCAGGGATAATTTCCCTTGCACCCCTTCCATGCCATGGGAGCTTTCATATTTACCAGAGAGTGCATTTCATCTGAAAGATGACACCTCAAAACACTGCAGCACTTCCTCTGTACTGCATTGAATTATTAAACCTAGTTTTGTGCTCAGACCCTATGGTGGAACTTGAAACACTTACCAATGGCGACTGTGAAAATGCAAGTAAACAGACCATAATGAAAATCGATCAGTATCTGTTCTAATCTAATGAACTAGATCAGAGCGCTTTTTCAGTCTTCTAACTGTTTGAAACAAAATGATACAGAACCTATTCATTCGTTAAATTATGAGTCATTAAAAAAAAGCAACAACATATGCGACTTCATAATCTTTACAATTAAAGGCTGTACAGGTAATCCACGTTTGCACAAAAATCTCATTAAAACACTGTTGGATCAGTAAATGATGTTATACATCTGTAATATAGGAAAATCCTCCAGTTGCCAACACTCTAATGTCTTCAGTATACTATAATCAATGGGTAATGCAGTAACAGTGATGACTAATGCCTGGTAATTTGTTTGCTGCAGAAGTGGCATTGCAACCCTCAGTCCATTGCATCAAACGCAACAGAAAGGCACTCCATTTCCTGTAAATATCTTTGAATAGAAGAGATTCATCAGTATATGTAAATGGTTGGTGCTTAAAATAATCTAGTACAAGAAATTCAATTTAACAAAATTATAATTTTTTCTGAATTTTACAAGCTGTAGTTATTAAATAAAGACTAGGTTCATAAATTAATGGAAAGTAAAAATTACTTTTTCCGATGTTGCAAAATTATTTACTTTTTTACCTTCAAGATGCTTCCAGTTCTGTGGGACCCACCCCTCACTGATAAATTCATTAATTCAGTCAGCCTTTAATCTTTTGGAAATCAGTGCATTGATTACATTATAGACCTTATCATAGAATTTACAGTGCAGAAGTAGGCCATTCAGCCCATCGAGTCTGCACCGGCTCTTGGAAAGAGCAGCCTACTCTCCACCCTATCCCCATAACCCCACCCAACACTAAGGGCAATTTTGGACACTAAGGGCAATTTATCTTGGCCAATCCACCTAACGTGCACATCTTTGGACTGTGGGAGGAAACCGGAGCACCCGGAGGAAACCCACGCACACACTGGGAGAACGCGCAGACTCCGCACAGACAGTGACCCAAGCAGGAATCAAACCTGGGACCCTGGAGCTGTGAAGCAGTTGTGCTATCCACAATGCTACCGTGCTGTCCATTATGATTTTAGAAATGTGTGTTCTTTTAACCTCAAACAAATTCATCCATTTCAGCATTCTGATTAAATTGTTCATCACTGACGTCCAGCGAAATGAAGAAGCTTGGTCAATTAAGTCAAAGTTGTGGCAGTTCACAATTCGCAGCCTGAGCTATCACTCCAATTCCTCAATTAATCAAATAATTACAATTTTAAAGATCAAAATGTCCAAAGCCTAAGTCTCTTTCACCTAAAACAGGAACAAACAGAATCCAAACAAAAATGGGCTTCGATGGACAGATATTTTATTCTGTTCCATATTTTGCTTCATACATCATTCTAGCCATTAGCAATGCTGTCTGGAGTAAACCGAGCATAAGCTGTTCGTAGATCGACCTGCATCAGTTTTATGGCTTTGGCTGCACCACAGTTCAAACCTCAGCAAGTATAAAGATGCTGAAAGATCAATTTGCACAGCCCAAACACAAGATTTTGCTTTCAGAGAGACGTATTAAAAAATTGTCATTACCTGAGCATTAGGTTCATGAGTTGCAGTCCCTCCCCCTTCAGAAATCGATCCCTATTTGAGCTCAACATCAGACACGAGCAAAGACTATCAAACAGGTTCTCCATCATCTCAAGTTCCTCGTTTGTACTGGGGTTATGACGTTTGAACAGCTAAAAACAAAAGATAATAATAATAATAATAACTTGTCACAAGTAGGCTTCAATGAAGTTACTGTGAAAAGCCCCTAGTCACCACATTCCGACGCCTGTTCGGGGAGGCCGATAGGGGAATTGAACCCACGCTGCTGGCATTGTTCTGCAGTTACAATCCAGCTATTTAGCCCACTATGCTGAACCAGCCCCTATTTGAGAGAAAACCTTTATTCACCATCGGAATGAGAACAAGATTAAATTATAGCAGACAGGTTGTCATAAAAGTTTCTTAATTGAAAAACTGGAAGATTGGAAACTGCAGTTAAACATTTAAAAAAAGCTTGAACTTGTGTACCTTCAGAAAGTTCCAAAGCACTTTACAGCCAATCAATTACTTTTAAATTGCACTTGTTTTGTAGCTAATTTAAAATAGTAAGGACCCACAAAATAGCTATGAGATAAACAAAAAGACTAATCACAGTGGTGAGTAAATGTTGGGACTCTGGAAGAACCCCTCTGTACAATCAGTGCCACTGGATCTTTTACATTCATCTGGGTTGCAAGGCAGAGCCTCATCCGAATGACAGTGCTTCCGACGATGCAGGATTCCTTGAGTACAGCAAAGGCATTATCAGCCTAGACCATGTGTTTCACTCCATTGACCTTCTCACTCAAACTAGAGCTCTACTACCAAGACAAGTTAACACTACAAACCTGTTGCATGTTACAGAAGTGGAACAGCAAGGAAAAATTGTATTCACAGAATAATACAGCAGAGGACTTTGGCCCATCGAGTCTGCACCAACGCATGAAAAACACTTGACCTGCCTACCTAATCCCATTTGCCAGCATGTGGCCGATAGCCTTGAATGTCATGAAGTGCCAAGCGCTCATTCAGGTATCTTTCGAAGGATGTGAGGTAACCCGCCTCTACTTCCCTCCCAGGCAGTGCATTCCAGACCATCAACACCCTCTGGGTAAAAGTGTTTCCTCAAATCCCCCCCTAAACGTCATGCCCCTGACCTTGGAACTTGTGTCCCCTTGTAAGTGACCCAAGGGGAACAGCTGCTCCCTTATCCACTCTGTCCATGCCCCTCAATCTTGTACACCTCGATCAGATTGCTCCCCAATCTTCTTTGCTCGAAGCCAACCCAAGTCTATCCAACCTCACTTCATAACTTAAATGTTCCACTCCATTCTATGATATATATATTTAATATTTTATGGGATGTGGGCTCCACTGGCTAGGCCAGCATTTATTATCCATTCTTATTTGTACTTCAGAAGGTAGTGGTGAGATGCTGTCTTGAAATTCTGCAGTCCGAGGTGTAGGCACACCCACAGTGCTGTTCGGGAGGGATTCCAGGATTCTGACTCAGTGATAGTGAAAAAACAGCAATATATTTCCAAGTCAAGGTGGTGAGTGACTTGGAAAGGAACATCCAGATGGTCGTGTATCTGCTGCTCTTGTATTTCGAGATGGCAGTGGTCATGGGTTGCTTTGTCCTGGATGGTGTTGAGCTTCTTGTTGGAGCTGCACTCATCCAGGCAAGTGGAGAGTATTCCATTACACTCCGGACTTGTGCCTTGTCGATGGTGGACAGGGTCAGAAGGCGAGTATGTAGGATTCCTAGCCTTTGACATGCTCTGGTAGCCACAGTACTTTTATGCCAGATCAGTTCAGTTTCTGGTCAATGGTAATCCCCAGAATGTTGATAGTGGGTAATGCCATTGAATGTCAAGGCACGATGGTTAGATCCTCTCTTGTTGGATATTATCATTGCCTGGCACTTGTGTGGTGTGACTGTTACTTCCACTTGTCAGCCCAAGCCTGTATATGGTTTAAATATGGGCATGAACGGCTTCTTGGAGTCAAACAAACTTGAATGGCAGAAATTTCAGATCAATCAAATTGATCTCAAATTTGCTGCTTATAGTTCACCAGATTTTCAGGTGTAACTTGGTCAGATATCTGCCCGTTATGCACTACATGAACCTTTCCAGGCTCCAATGAAACAGTGGCTTGATGTTCCTACTAAAGGAGTCAGGAATCTCATATTACGAATGGAGAGGGAGGATGAGCTGACATTATGTGCACTCGCTCTCAAAGTCTGTGTTTGTAGGAGGCTAAGTGCTCTTCACAGCTACTCAAGGTTAGAATCGCAATGTATAAAGGAAGTCATTCAGCCTATTTTGCCTGAGCAGGCTCTTTGAAAGAGCTTTCTAATTTAGTCCTGCATCCCAGCTCCTTCCCCACAATCTTGCAAATTAGTCCTTTTCAAGTATACGTCCAATTGTTTTGTCAATGGTTTCCTTACTTCAGGCATTATTTCCCTTCCCTCCAAACCACTCTAACCAGTTAAAGAAAAACACAAACCACCAACCTATCTAATTATCTTTGACAAAGTGTCATCCAGCCTTGAAATGTTGGCTCCCTTCTCTCGCCACTGATGCTGTCAGACATGAGATTGTCCAGTATTTTCTGTTTTTATATCTAATTATCACCCCCTCTCCAACCTCCCTTTTCTGTCTAAATTCTTGAATGCTAGGTTGTGGCGATGACACCAATTCTACCTTTCTACCACTCCCCTTGGTTCCTCAAATGTCTTGGCTACTATCAAATTCTGAATTAGCCTGAACTTCATCCAGCTCAACAACGGAAGTCCAAAGCCATCATCTTTCTTTCCCGACATAGGCATCACTCCACTAATACTAATTTGTTAATTTTCTGTGAACAATTTCATAGGCTGAAATAAACCTCTTGTATATTGTAAGATCCTGAGCTGAGCTTTAAATCCACACATACTATCCATCACCAAAGAATGCTGTTTTCATCTCCAGAACAATATTTGCCCCTTTGAAAATCTGATGCAAGCCTTTACCATTTCCACATTTGAGTAATCCAATGCCCTCAGATGACATATTCTGAAATATATATATTTTAAATTACATATCTGACACTATGCTGCTTGTGTCCCATCCCAAACCAAGACTCATTTGTCTTTCACCTTTGTCTTTACTCACCTCCACCAGATGCAATACATTTAATATCCTTGTCTTTAATTTACAATTTCACCATAGTCATTTCCTATCAATTGCTGCAAACTCATCTCGCCCTGGTTTCTCCCAAGTGCTTTACTCCGCTATTCACCCTAGGAGCACAGCCTTCAGCGACTGCTGAGCAAACATTACCAAGCATAACCTATAAAGCACATTGGGACGTTTAGCTGCTAAAAATTTATCATGGTATTAACACAAGTAATTCTAACTCCAACCCCCCCCAAAAAAAATCAGAAACCATCATTCTACAAATAACCTATTAAGGCAAATTACAATAGTGGGATAATGAAATTAATACCAAATATTTCCGAATTAAAGGAAAATGGATCAATTAAGGCATCACCTTGGCTTTCCATTCTGGTTAACTGGCCAATGGGGTATTGAAGCATTTCAACACTGCAATATTCGTACAAAATCAAAATATTGCGTATGGGGAAAGCGGAAATAAAAACAGATAATGCTCGACATATTTGGCAGGTCTGATAACATCTGCAACGGTGTCCTTTCATCAGAACTGCAAAAAGTTAGAGAAGAATATTTCTAACTTTATCCAGTTCTGATGAAAAATCATTGACAAGAACTGTTAGCCACGTTTCTTTCTTGACAGTTGTTGGCAGGCCTGCTGAGTGCTGTCTGTTTATTTTGTAGCAACATTCTTGTTGTTCACTCTAAACAATATAATTCCTCGTCAACATCTTTGTACTTTAGGTGTTCAACCAACAGACAAAAAAGAATGGAAAACAGAAGCCTAGTGAATGAAGTCAATCAAATTGATCAGTAAAATTATCACAAAAAATAGGAGCAGTAGGCCATTCAAACCTGCTCCGCCATTCATTATGATCATGGATGACCATCCAACTCAATCTGTTCCCGCTTTCCTCCCCCCCTCCCCCCCATATGTTTTGATCCTTTTATCCCAAGAGTTATCTCTAACTCCTTCTTGAAAACAAACAATGTTTTCTCTGGTAGAGAATTCCACAGGCTCACCACTCTCTGGGTGAAGAAACTTCTCCTCATCTCAATCCTAAATGGTCTACTCTGCATTCTCAGACTGTGACCCCTGGTTCTGGACTCACCATCTGCAACATTGCTCCTGCATTTCCCCTGTCTATTCCTGTTAGAATTTTATAGGTTTCTATGAGATCTCCCCTCACTCTTCTAAACTCTAGTGAATATAATCATAACCGACTCCATCTCTCCTCATACTTCAGTCCACCTTCCCATAAATCAGTCTGGTAAACCTTCACAGCACTCCCTCCACAGCAAGATAGAGGCGCCAAAACTGCACACAATATTCCAGGTGTTCTCTCATCAAGATCCTGTATAACTGCAGCAAGACATCCATGCTCCTGTACTCTAATCCTCTCACTTTGAAGGCCAACATACCATTTGCCTTCTTCACTGCCTGTTGCACCTTCATGCTTATTTTCAGCAACTGGTGTACTAATACACCCAAATCTCGTTGCACATTCCCCTCTCCCAATCTATAGCCATTCAGATACTAATCTGCCTTTCTGTTTTTGCTACCAAGGCGGATAATCTCACTTTTATCCACATTATGCTGCATCTGCCCACTCATTCAACTTGTCCAAATCACACGGAAACATCTCTGCATCCTCCTCACAGCTCAGTCTCCCACCAATGCATCCACTATTTCTAGGGCCACTTTCTTAAGTACACTGGGGTGTAGATTATCAGGGCCTGGAGATTTATTGGCCTTCAATCCCATCAATTTCCCTAATACCATTCCTGTACTAATACTGATTTCCTTCCAGTTCCTCCCTCTCACTAAACGTGTTCCCCAACATTTTGGGTACTTTACGCACTTCCTTTTTTGTGAAGATGAACCAAAGCATGTATTTAGTTGGTCAGCGATTTATTTGTTCCCCATTATAAATTCCCCTTTTTCTGACTGTCGGGGACCTACATTTGTGTTCATCAATCTTTTTCTCTTCACACACCTATAGAAACTTTTACAGTCGGTGGAGTACAGCCTACTCCAGCATTAGGCTATTTTAAAGCTAAATGGCTGATCTCCTAACCATCCTGAGTGAATTTCTTAGAAGGATATTGTGAATCATTTTTGTGAATCAATTTGCTCTTGGATGTGGAGGAGGAACAAAAGAGAAACAATGTTAGCTTTCTTTCCACGTGCAGAATGTTCAATCCTTGTCGACTTGCATTTAACTAGCAGCACAAATTTATCAATTTCAGTTCAAAGGTTTCAACTATTTAAAAATCCACTTCTGTTCTGCCCAAGGGCTAAACTGAAGCAAGCTTTACAATCAATCATTGCAAGTCAAAAAAATACATAAAATAAGAGCGGAGTAGAATATCGCACTTATCATCAGATGGGATCTTTAGGTTATCTAATTGGTATCGTGCAGATGAGATAGCAAGAAGAGTGCCGAACAATGAAAGGATTGGAGTGCTTTGAAACCAGAAATCCAGGATGACTTGACAGCAAGGTAAAATACATCAAATGAAGCTGGAGTGTTTAATGACAGCTAATTGAACTCAAGATAAGATTGCAGCTGTGTTTTCTTTAAGTGTCAGCTGTGGTTACCAGTGCTCATAAAGACAGCCAGAATAATTGGTTACCAATGTACATTGCTCTTCATATTGGATAGCAGTATCAATACTTTATAGTGATAATGTACAGACAGCTATTACACATTTTGAACAAAACATTCAGCTGTGTCCAGACAACTGATCTGTTGCACCAATATTTAAAAAACTATGTGATTTTAGTGTTAAACAACAGGTTCCACAGGCAGATAAAATTAAGCTATCACAGAATCCAGAGTACTTGTCACACCCAATTTTATAGTTCCTATTTCAATAAAATACTATGGCTATACTTTTATAGTGACGAGCATAAAAAGCTTATGTAAGAGATTTTCATACACCTCTTTTCCTACTTACAGCCTGCATTTCATTGTGCCAGGACAGGTCCTCATCTTTCCCATTTTCTGCAATTCATGTTTAATTCTCCCCTGAAGAATAATTTTTGGCTGATCTTGCAGAGTGCTTCATCACGTTCATATCTGCAGACTGAACTGGATGCAAATTAACTAGAATGTATTGTTCCAAGATAACTAGAACCTGCGCTGTATTATTTCAGACTTATCATCAGGCAAACCCTTCGAAATCATAAGTAATATTTGTGGACTGCAGCCTCAAATAGTGAGAGAAACCTCATACTGAAGACCCTACTCAAACGTCAATCACCATGCAGCATAAGTCTATTAGTTTCAGCCAAAAACCATTGACAAATAAAATTGGGATTGAATACATTTTACATTATAATTTCCTATAATCCAAACTAACTGAAATGTATATATATTTTTTTCTCTGCTGACAGCTTCCTCTAATCTATTTCCAAGCACGAAGTTAGGTGACTTGCTCCCAAGACTTCACCTAAGCTGCTCACAACGTACTGTTTTTATTCTGCAACGGCATCACGATTGCAGATGTCTGTGCTTTATGTTTTTTGGCATCTTTCCCCCATACAGAGGATACTTAAATAATTATCATGGTCACCTTCAGATGCATGTTTAGAGAGCACCTCCAGGGTAAAACATGCAACATATTCATACTTAAATCTTGGATGCTGGTAAGACAGGTTGAAAGGCTAAGAACACATTTGAGATTCTTCATTTCAAATTAGTGGTAGAGTACAAAAACAAATAAACTATGCTAAACCTTTATAAAACACTGGTTAACCACTTGAAATAATATGTTGATATTTTAGCACTACAGATCATTCACATGTTGTAAATATGCAGTGACAGAATCTGTTAATCACAAAATTCACAACTTGAGACATGTAGATGATCTGAAATATCTGCTGCATTTTGATGAGATATTTAATGAAGTAAATAAGACAACCATTGTGGATAGTGCATTTGAGACTATTTATATAGACTTTTAAAAACTTTTGATCAACTACTACATTATAGACTTGGAAGCAAAATCACAGTCCATGGGGTTAAAGGGACAGTGACTGAAATTGGCTAAGCATCAAGAAGCAGAGAAATGGTAAACAGCTACTTTACAGACTTGAGGGAATATACTATTTTTGCAGGGTGTTTCTCTGGGGAATAACAAAATATTTCCCCGTATGTACAGACAGGATACCTCTAAAAAAGCATCCAAAGACTGATTACCACCTCCAGTAAAGATAAATGGACGTAACAACTATCTCAACTCAAAAGATCCTGGGTATATTTGCCCAGAATAGACTTGTATATACCTGGCCCAGCCCAGCCTCTGAAGCCCACATCCCATGAACCAATAACATTACAAGTCTGGTGGGCAAGGTTAAGTCTGATCTGCCAAAATGGGACAACCTTCCCCTGTCCCTGGCGGACTGAGTCCAGTCTATTAAAATTAACATTTTTCCAAGGTTTTTGTTTTTGTTTCAATGTCTCCCTGTCTTTGTTCCTAAAACTTTTTCTGTGAGGGTTAATAGGGTGATCTTATCCTTTAAATGGGTGGGCAAGACCCCGAGGATCTGTAGGGTAGTTCTTCAAAGGGATAGGCAGTCATGGGCCTAGCATTGCCAAATGTTTCTTTTAATTGGTTCATAGGATATGCGCTTCACTGGCTGGGCTGGGCCAACATTTATTGCTCATCCCTGAGGGTATTTAAGAGCCAACCATATTGCTGTGGGTCTGGAGTCACATGTAAGTCACACCAGATAAGGATGACAGATGTCCTTCCCTAAAAGTATTTAGTGAACCAGATGGGTTTTTACGACCATTGTTTCATGGCCATCCTTAGACTTTTAATTCCAGATTATTTTTTTTTCAATCAAATTCAAATTTCACCATCTGTCATGGCAGGATTTGAACCCGGGTCCCCAGAGCATGATTCTGGATTACTAGTCCAGAGACAAAACCACCACGCCACTGCTGGTCCATTATTATTATTGGACAGCCAATGCTGGGAAGGTGCTGAGACGGTGCAGAGACCCAGGTTCCGTATGGGGACAGATAGAGGAGGTCATGTGGGGATTTAATAATAATAATAATCACTTATTGTCACAAGTAGGCTTCAATGAAGTTACTGTGAAAAGCCCCTCATCGCCACATTCCGGGCCTGTTCGGGGAGGCCAGTATGGGAATTGAACCCGCGCTACTGGGCTTGTTCTGCATTACAAGCCAACTGTTTAACATCTGTGCTAAACCAGCCCCTAATAATGAAAATCACTTATTGTCACAAGTCTGCTTCAGTGTGGACAGCACAGTGGCGCAGTGGGTTAGCCCTGTTGCCTCACGGCGCCGAGGTCCTATGTTCGATCCCGGCTCTGGGTCACTGTCCGTGTGGAGTTTGCACATTCTCCGCGTGTTTGCGTGAGTTTCACCCCCACAACCCAAAGATGTGCAGGCTAGGTGGATTAGCTGTGCTAAATTGCCCCTTTATTGGAAAAAATTGATTGGGTACTCTAAATTTATTTTTAAAAAGTCTGCTTCAGTAAAGTTACCGTGAAAAGCCCAGAATTGCCACATTTCGGTGCCTGTTCGGAGAGGCCGGTACGGGAATTGAACCCGCGCTGCTGTCTTCTTCTGCATTACAATCCAGCTGTCTAGCCCACTGTGCTAAACCAGCCCCTCGCTCCCGTTTTCTCTGGCTAGCTTCTTCTCAAACCTGATGGTTGTGTCCACTTTAAGGATATGGAGACAATTCAGGCAGCATATTAAGCTTGGATCCATATTGAGGATGGCCCTTATCTGTGTGAATCACTTATTTGAACTGTTGAGATTGGATGGCAAGGGAAGAAGCTTGAGAGATTCGGGAATTTGTTTGTAGAGGGACGGTTTGCCGGCTTGGAGGAATTGTTGCTGTGGGGTGCAACTCGTTCAAGTACCTCCAGATGAGAAATTTTGTATGGGTGGCCTTCCTAACATTTCCTGTGGCACCGTGGACATCTCTGTTGAAAAAGATCCTTTAGTTGGCGGGGTCGAAGAGGGTAACACGTCTGGTATTTATGGGTGGATTCTGTCTGAGATTTGGACTCAGCGGACGGGGTGAAGGCAAAGTGGGAGAGGGGGTTGGCAGGTGATGAGGTGCGAACGGTGTTCCGGGGGGCTGGCCAATCACACACACACATGTTCTGGCTTGCCTCAAACTGATAAGCTTTTGGGTTTTTTTCTTCAACACCATGTCAATGATTCTGGAGCCTTGTCCTCTGGTAGCCATTTTTGGGGTGTCGGATTTGCAGGGGATGCAGACGGGAGTGAAGGCAGCCTTTCCTTCCCCTTGTTGATTGCTCAGAGGCGAGTTCTGGTGGAGACTTACTCCATCCAGCAACTCAGGTGCAATAGGGAAACATATGGTGGATGAAATTTAATGCACAAGTGTGGAGTAATCAATATGGCAGAGAGAATAAAGAAAGGGAACATGAATTAGATGGTATAATTTTAAAGCAGGCGATGGAACAGAGATGCCTAGGTATTCCCTCATGATACCACCAGCGTCTCCTCCACCTATGCCAAATACATAAAGATCATCACTTAGAAAGGGCAGCATATTAGCTAAAATTAATTGTTGCACAATTGCCTCTGGGGGTCAACTCGCTGGCTGTGTCCCTCCACAATCAAGCCCCTGTTCAACATCCGCAAACACCATCCACCAAGTTCGCTGGAAGACAATTGCCATCCCATACATTCTTGAGGTTGCAACCACAGCAAAACAAGTAACAACCTCAGTCAGAGTAGAATGGGTGCACTTCATCAATTCCTTTCCGTCAGCAGCCAGTTTAATTGCAAGAGATGAATTGGAAGCAGTGGGATAGCAGTTACCTTTGCCCAATGCCAACTCAAACGGAATGAAGTTCTGTATGTCTCGATGGCTCTAAGACAGGACGGGCTTATGGTAAAATAAAATCAGTATGGTTCATGAGGAATGCAGAAGCAAGTTTGGACATTTAAAACTAGAAGGAAAACAGAGAAAGATACCGCAAGCGATCAAGAAATACAAAAACAGCCATGAAAGTAACCAAAGGACCTTTGGAAAGGATATTGTGCACAGTTTTATCAGTAAAAGCAAAATATTTTGTTAAGCTATGTCAGGAGGCCATAAACCATTTTACAAGGCAACGAAAAGATAGTATACAGCATTCAGCTCAGGGCAGAGCTGCTAAATGACTATTTCATATCAGTCTTTCCTCCTGTGGATGATGCTTTTGTTCCAGCTGTGGGATGCTCAGTATTGAATAGTATTATGAATATTAAAAGATAGTAATATTAGCTCAGATAACAGATGCATGTAACACATGCATGTAAGAGTGAATAGAAATGTGAGAGGTGTTCTGTAATCTACTCTTCTCCAACATCAACAGCTTCAGTTTTTCCAATCTATCCACATTCTGAAGTTCCTCATTTCTGGAACATTTTTCATGAACCTTTTCTACATACTCTCTGATGCCTTCACATCCTCCTCAAGTGTGGTACCCAGAGTGGGCCACAACACTCCAATGAGGCTGAATCTGCTCTTTATATAGGTTCATCATAACATCCTTACTTTTGTACTCTGTGCCTCCAGCCCAGGATCCAATTTTATTAACCGCTTTCTCTATCTGCCCTGCCACCTTCAATGGTTTGTGAACACGTACCTCAAGGTCCCTCTGTTCCTGCATCCCTTTTAAAATTGAAACCTTCATTTTCCATTGCTTCCCCTCATTCTTTCCGCCAAAATGAATCATTTCACTCTTCTCTGCATTAAATTTAATCTGCCACTGTCCACTCGTTCTGCCAACCTATCAATTTCCTTTCGAAGTTCTACACTATTTTCAACAGGTCACAATTCTTCCAGGTTTTGTATCCTCCACAAATTTTGAAATTGTGTCCCACATATCCAAGCCTAAGTCATTAATATATGTCAAGAAAACTATGCTTTCCTCCAGTCTGGTTTTGTACAAATCATGAGCAACAAAAGGTTTGAAAGTTGCAATATAAACATTTATTTTTTCTTTATTTTTTCATGGAATGTGGGCATTTATTGACCATCCCGCAATGCCTTTGAAGTGAGCATTTCAGAGGGCAGCTAAGAATCAACCACATTCCTGGAGGTCTGGGTTTTTAACAACAATCGATGGTAGTGTCATGGACATCATTATTGAGACTAGATTTATATTCCAGATTTATTAATTTAATTTTTATTCTATCAGATGCCATAGTCAGGTTTGAACCCATATCCTCAGAGCCTGGGCCTCTGGGTTACTAGTCCAGTGGCATTATTACTGCACCACCATCTCCCCCTCCAATGATTGAGATTTTACAAGACCGTCAGCATACAAAACATAGATTGGATAGCTCTCTTCTTCAGCAATTGATCCAATTTAACCATCACTGCCAGAATTCTGTATTCAAATTGCCATGGAATTCTGTATTCAAATTGCCATGGCAAATAATTGCTTGGCAGTTTGCTATTGCATCCACATTAGTAAAAACAAGGCCAACTGTTTAGAAATCTGTTTAGCACGTTAATGATAACATTAGTCTTGTTCAATTAAACATTATCATTATTCTACTAAATACATTTTGTTGGCTTATTTCACTCTTCCCAAATAAAATACTACAAACCTTTCAAATTTATTTTGCATACACACAGTTCTGAGAACAATGCAGCAAGAACAAAGAACTTAACAAATGCCCATTCTATATATGCCTGCACTGATCTTAGGTGCCCCAGCAAAATTAGAATTTGTAGCCTATTGTAAAGCATTGGACAAAGGCTAGTTCTAACTTTCTGGGATTCAGAATTAAAAATTCACAGAAATCATTCCCGGTGTATGTTTTATGACAGATAAGATTCCTTTTTGAAGTGCAGCTGACATTCAATACTTAAACATTGAGCCACAGACTTTTATTCTTATCTGTGTTCAACAGCAGACTAATAGCACATAAACAAAACCAATGACCATTGTATCACTTGAGGGAACACAGCAAGTGTAATGCTAAACTCAAACTTTTGTTCAAAATCGGGACAAATATAAGAAAGAGAACCCCCCCCCCACCGATATGGGTGATGAGGGCTTCATCATAATAATGTCATTGAATGTTAAGTGGAGGTGGTTAGATTCATTCTTGTTGGAGCTGGTCGTTGCCCGGCACGAATGGTACCTATGGGCTACTTTTAACATCGGAGGAGTTGCAAATGGAACCGTGAGGATCCTGACTTCTGACCTTATGATAGAGGGAAAGTCATTGATGATGCACCTGAAAATGGTCAGGTATGGCACCTTTGTTGGGTGGGATGATACTAAATATTATTCACTCTTACTTATTCGTAGTGTTATAGTTGATATAACACAACTGATTATTTCAAAATACCTACGGCTCATCGTGTCTGTGCCGGCCATCAAGCACATATCTATTCCAACCCCATTTTCCAACACTTGGTCCGTAGTCTTGTATACTATGGTGTTTTAAGCACTCACCTAAATTCTTCTTAAATTTTGAGGGTTCTCGCCTCTACCACCCTTTCATGCAGTGAGTTCCAGATTCCCACCACCCTCTGCGTGAAAAAGCTTTTCCTCAAATCCCCTCTAAATCTCCTGCCAATTATCTTTAATCTATCCCCCCCCGGCTATTGACCCCTCAACTAAGGGGAAAAGCATCTTCCTATCTACGCTTTTCATAATTTTGTACATCTCAATCAGGTTCCCCCTCAGCCTTCTCTGCTCAAAGGAGAACCAGCCTCGTTTCATAGCTGAAACGCTCCATACCAGGCAACAGCCTGGTGAATCCTCTCCACACCCTTTCCAGTGTGAACACTCTGGTGGCCAGAGCTACACACAATACTCTAGCTGTTGTATAACAAGCATTTTATACAGCTCCATCCTTGCTCTTATATTCTATGCCTCGGTTAATAAAGGCAAGTAACCCGCATGCCTTCTTAACCACATTATCTTTCTGTCCTGCTGCCTCAGGGACCTATGGTTATGCACCCAAAGACATGCACTCCCTAGCTTTCTACCGCTCAATGTGCATTCCCTTACCTGGTTAGTCCTCTCAAAATGCACACCTCACACTTTTCAGACTTATATTCCATTTGCCTTTGTTCAGACCATCTGACCAGCCTGTCGCCCTGTAATCTGAGGTTTTCCTCTTCACTATTTACCACACCACCAATTTTTGTGTCATCTGTGTATTATTACTCACACCATCCAGTTACATCTACATCGTTAAGGTACACGACGAATAGCAAGGAACCCAGCACCAATCCCTGCAATACACCACTGGACACAGGCTTCCAGTTACAAAAACAACCTTCAAACAACATGATTGGCTGCAAAGCCAATTTTGGATTCTATTTCCCAAACTGCCTTGGATCCTGTGGGCTCTTACCTTCTAGATCAGTCTCCCATGCGGAACCATGTCAAAGCCTTACTTAAGTCCATGTAAACTACATCAACTGCACTGCCCTCACCTACTCACCTCTTCGAAAAATTCAATCAAATTTGTTAGACATGATCTCCGCTTGACAAAGCCATACTGGTTATTCTATCCCTCAGAATTTTCTTCAATAATTTCCCTACCACTGATGTTAGACTTACTGGTTTGTGATTAACTGGTTCTTCCCTACATTCCTTCCCCGCCAGGGTTTTTTCACCTCCCCTCTTCGCTCTTGATTTCTTTTTTAAGTACCCCCTGCACTTTCTATACTCCTCGCACACATCCGCTGTTTCAAGCCCTCTGTGTCTGCCAGAAGCCTCCCTTTATTTCCTGATCCTATCCTCTATTTTCCTGGACATCCAGGGTTTTCTGGATTTTTGGTCCCATCTTTTGCCTTTATAGGAGGTTTATGTATGCTCTCCATTTCCTTTTTGATTGGCTCCTACTGCTCTGAAGTGGATTTTCCTACAAGTTGCTGGGACTGTACTATAGGCCCCCTAACAGAATGGGGGAGATAGAAGAGCAAATATGTAGGCAAATCTCACAGAAGTGAAAAAACAATAGGGTAATAATAGGTGATATCATCAACTTCCCCAATATCAACTGGGATAGCCAGAGTGTGAAAGGCTTAAAGGGGGCGGAATTCTTAAAGTGCAACCAGGAGAGCTTTTTGAGTCAACAAGTTGAAAGGTAGGTCATGGCGTGGGGTGGCCGCAGGAGAAGTGACGGCGTGGCGTGTGAAGTGGTGGAGAAGTGAGAGAGCGAGTGTCGGGGTGAGGGAGCGAGAGCCGGGGAGGGGGGGGGGGGGGGGGGGGGGGGGGGGGGGAAAGAGGGCGAGTGCCGGGGAGGGGGGAAGAGGGCGAGTGCCGAATAGGGGGGAAGAGGGCGAGTGCCGGGGAGGGGGGAGAGGGCGAGTGCCGGGGAGGAGGGAGAGGGCGAGTGCCGGGGAGGAGGGAGAGGGCGAGTGCCGGGGAGGGGAAAGAGGGTGAGTGCCGGGGAGGGGGGGGGGGGGGGAGAGAGGGTGAGTGCTGGGGAGGGGGGAAGAGGGCGAATGCTGGGGAGGGGGGAAGAGGGCGAATGCCGGGGAGGGGGGAGAGGGCGAGTGCCGGGGAGGGGGGAGAGGGCGAGTGCCGGGGAGGGGGGAGAGGGCGAGTGCCGGGGAGGGGGGAGAGGGCGTGCCGGGGAAGGGGGAGAGGGCGAATGACGGGGAGGGGGGAAGAGGACGAGTGCTGGGGTGAGGTTGGGGGGGGGGGGGGGAGGGGGTGAGTACTGGGGAGGGGGAAGAGGGCGAGTGCTGGGGGGAGAAGGCGAGGGAGGCTGTCCGTCTGGCCAGGTTCCAGCTTCCAACAGGCGTGACCATGAAGCCCATGGCACCTGGCTGCTGGGGAGGGGGGTACGGGCAATGCTGACTTGTCGTCATGTCTTCCCCCCCCCTCCACCAGGCCGTGATGTTTGCTGATCAGCCAGCGATGTTGGCCGCCATGGCGGTAGCTGCACTTCTACATGTTGCCCTGGGGGAGGAGGAGGAGTAGGAGGTGAAGCGTGCCATGGAGGCGGCGGAGGCTGCCGCAGGAGCGTGCTGCAGAGGGGCAGGTGGCAGCCGCCCAGGCCGGAAGGACGCCCGCCCGATAGGACGAGGAGGAAGACGAGGACGAGTAGGAGGGGGAGGAGGAGGTGGTGGCGCCACGGCGACGAAGACGCCCGAGGAGGCTTTGTGTGTACCGGCCCCGTTCGTCGTACCAGGACTTCATGGACCAGACATGCAGGAGACGACTCCGGATGAGCCGGGAAACCGTGGCACACATCTGCCACCTGATGGCACACCTAGCACCGCGTGGCACTGGGGGAGGACACCCTCTCCCCGTGTCCATCAAGGGTACGGTGGCCCTGAACTTTTATGCCACGGGGTAATTCCAGGCGCTGAGTGGGGACCTGCCCGGCATCTCACAGACATCAGTGCAGCGGGGCAGTGACAAACGCCCTATATGCAGACCGCTACATCCAGTTCCCTGTGGACCGGACCAGCCAGGATGCCCGGGCAGCGGGCTTCGCTGCTGTGGCCGGGTTTCCCATGGTCCAGGGCGCGATCGATGGGATGCACGTCGCCGTGTGGCCACCTGTGGATAACAGGGCTGTGTTCACCAATAGGAAGGGGACCTATTCCATGAACATTCAGGCCGAGGGGTTGGTTGCTGGGCGACAAGGATTACCCGTTGCAGTCGTGGCTGATGACGTCTATACGGAGGCCACAGAGTGATGCGGAGAACGGCTACAACGATGTCCATGCAGCGATCAGACGTGTGATAGAGAGGTGCTTTGGGCTGCTAAAAATGTGTTTCAGGTGCCTGGACCGCTCTGGAGGGGCCCTCCAGTACCCGCCAGACAGGGTCGGCCGCATCGTTGTGGGGTGCTGCATCCTGCACAACATAGCCCAGCAGAGGGGCGATGTGCCACAGGCAGAGGGGGAAGTGGAGGAGCAGCAGGACGAGGAGCAGTGCTCCCCAGATGAGGAGGATGGGGGCAATGGTCAGGACAGACGGGCTGGTCATGACGGGAGGCTGCCCACCATTACCGGCTGGCCAGTGGGCACAGGACAGGCTGATAGCCGCCCGGTTCACTGACTGGGGGGGTGTGGAAATCGCTGAGTATGGGCACAGACCGCACACCATGACACCCCCCACCCCACCCGCATGCACACCACCCCTCCATTGCAGATCCACCTGTGGCACAACGGGCCGGGCTCTCATGGTCGCCGGTGGAAGCATGTCTATTGCAGGCCAAGTACCACCCTCCACCTGGACCATCCCTGCATGCGGCCGCGACACTGCAGCGCAGGGTCCCTTCCTCTGCCCGGGGGGATGGCGAGGGCGACCCGGGGGCGGGGGGGGGGGGGGGGGGGGGGGGGGGGAGGGCACACTCACCTGGGGTCGACGTAATACCACCCCATCACACACACACACTGGCGCTCAACGCACACGACACCCCCGCACGCTTCGGATAGGGCACAAAGGCAGTTTCTGTATGTGTGAAAGTGATTTTAAGAACAAACAGTCCATACACGTGCCTTAGACCCTATAACTCGTCTGTGCCCTGCTCCCGTGCCAACTAACTCGGTGTCTAATTGTTTGGCCTTAAGGGGCCTTTGACTACGTCTAGGTGGTTCCCCAGACGGAAGAGCAGAACTGGAGGTGGACTCCTGTGATTCCTGCCCTGTGACTCGGGATCCCTTTGGCGGCCGTTTCCTGAGGCGGCCCGGCCTAGATGGGCCAGGATGCGGCTCGGGCAACTGGGATGGCGAGCTGCCAGCCTGTCCTGCCCATTGGCTAACAGATGCACCTGGGACGGAAGTGAGGTGGGGGGTGGGTGTTCGAGGTATCGCGGTGTTCCGCGCATCCCCTACATGGGGACCTGGAACGGGCCCCAGCACCTCCTGCTCCCTCGGGGTGCCCAATGGCCCCTACATGGGCCGGGGATGTGAACGGACCGACGGACACCCCCCCCCCCCCCCCCCCCCCCCGACACTGCAAGTTCTGGAGGCTCGCCCTGGTATCGACAAGGGTCTGCAAGTTTGCAGCCATGGAGCTCAGGGAGTTGGTCATCCCTGTCTGTGACTGGGCCACGGCCGTCAGAGACTGGGCCACGGCCTGCAGAGACTGGGCCACGGCCTGCAGAGACTGGGCCACGGCCTGCAGAGACTGGGCCACGGCCTGCAGAGACTGGGCCACGGCCTGCAGAGACTGGGCCACGGCCTGCAGAGACTGGGCCACGGCCTGCAGAGACTGGGCCACGGCCTGCAGAGACTGGGCCACGGCCTGAAGAGACTGGGCCACGGCCTGCAGAGACTGGGCCACGGCCTGCAGAGACTGGGCCACGGCCTGCAGAGACTGGGCCACGGCCTGCAGAGACTGGGCCACGGCCTGCTGAGAACGCCAGGAACCCGGGATCCATCTGGGCGGCAGATGGTTGCTGGGGTCGGCCTGCCCTCCGACCGCCCGGCTGCTCCAACCTCCACCTGCTGTTCCGGTACGGCTGTGTTGTGCGCACCAGTGAGTGTACCAGAAGCCTCATCGCTGATGTGCCCTACCGAGGTGAGTGTCTCTGTGATGGTGGAGGATGTTGGCGACAGCAGTGGCGTTGTGTCATGATCATCATCTGAGCCAGAGTCCGTGGTCCCCTGGGGTGGCGGTTCCTGTCCACCCGTCCATTGTGCGTCGGTGTCCCGTGTGTCGGTGTCCTCGTGTAGGGCTGTCCCGGATAGGGGTGTCCTGGCTCGGCTGCGACGGGGGCCTGTGGCTACCCCCCTCGTTGCTGGGTGTCGCATGCCTGCGTCACCGCACTTGCAAGAGACGGGGGCGTCATCTCCCTGTTGCTCCGGGCCTGTCCCCGTCTCGCGGCCACCCTTGGGCGTCGCATGCTGGAGGGGCCGGGTCTCTCCCTGTCTAGTGGCCGCTCTGGGGCATCCGGAGGGGGTGTTGCATGCCGGAGGGACCGGGTCTCTCCCTGTCTCGTGGCCGCCCTGGGGTGTCGTGGGGGCGGGTGCTTCGACGTCTGGTCCTGCAATACCCAATACAGCATGCATGGTTAGACATGCGGGTGGTGATCGGGGGATATGGGGGAGGAGGGATATGGGCTAAGGGGGGGATATGGGCGAAGGGGGGATATGGAGGAGGAGGAATATGGGGGAGGAGGAATATGGGGGAGGAGGAATATGGGGGAGGAGGAATATGGGGGAGGAGGAATATGGGGGAGGAGGAATATGGGGGAGGAGGAATATGGGGGAGGAGGAATATGGGGGAGGAGGAATATGGGGGAGCAGGAATATGGGGGAGCAGGAATATGGGGGAGGGGTGTTAAGGGGCAGGGGGGATATGGCCGTGGAGCGTCTCAGTGGTGGTGCGCTCCCGAACTCTGCATCGGCAAGCTTCTGGTCCTCGGGTACGCCTGCCAGTTCTAGGGCCCTCTCCTCATGGACAGTGAGTGGTCTCTCATCAGCTGGGCCCCCTCCGGTCCTCTCACGCTCCCCTTGTGTGCGCGCTTCTCCTGTGGGGGGCGGGCGGGTGGGTGGCAGGAATAAAGGGCAACAGTGTTAGGCAGGGATATACATGCAGGCCAGCGGTTGCGCATATATTGGCAGAGGTGCGCAGCACATTAGGGTTAGGGTTAGTTGCATCTGGGGGTGAGCCGCACATCGGGGGGGTACTCACCCTGGCTGCCCTGACAAGGTCATTCATCTTCTTGTGGCACTGGGCGCCTGTCCTTGGTGTCACAGCCACAGCGCTGACGGCCTCTGCCACCTCCCGCCACAGGCGCTGGCTGAGGCGTGGGGAAACCATGCGGCCGTGTCCGGGATACAGGGCCTCCCTCCTCTGCTCTACTACGTCCAGGACGACCGCCGTTTGGGGGGGCCCGAAGCCGGTGTGATCCGCACCGTTTTTGCCGCCGGGTTCAGGCAATCGCGCCGATTATGGGGGAATCCCGCCCATGGTCACTATCACCATAATGCTCTCCACTGACACTTCCACCACCTGCCGGGCAGCACCGGAGCACAGTGATTAGTACTACTGCCTCACAGTGCCAGAAATCTGCGTTCAATTCCAACCTCGGGTGACTGCGTGGAGTTTGCACGTTTTCCCCATGTCTGCATGGGTTTCCTCCAGGTGTTTGGCTTCCTCCCACTGTCCAAAGATGTGTGGGTTAGGTGGATTGGCCATGCTAAATTGCCCCCAAGTGTCTAAAGGCCAGGTGGGACTACGGGGATAGGTGGGGCTGTGGGTGTAGGCTTATGTGTTCTTTCAGAGGGTCAGTGCAGACCAGAGGGGCCGAATTGTTTCCTTCTGTACTGTAAGGATTCTATGATAATGTTGGGGTAACTGAAATCACCTACATTCTTACCCTATTGTTTTTACACTTCTGAGATTTACATATCTGTTCTTCTATCTCCACCTGACTGTTTTAGGGCCTATGGTACACTCCCAGCAATATGATCGCCCCTTTTTGTTTTTAAGTTCCACCCATATGGCCTCAAGTGAGAAGCCTGCGAACATATCATCCCTTCCCACTGCAGTAATTGACTCCTTGACCAATATTGGATCCCTGCCCCGCACCAAGCCTGAAAATTCTATATGGTCTCTTTTGCCAGTCTCGCATTTTTGATTTTACACTTAAACATTGATTTCTATCATTGGGAAGTAAAATGCTTTGAAGTTTCATTGTAGTTGAATGCTGCAGGAATTACAACAATCATTCATAATTTAACAACTTTCAGTAACGTGGGGAATAAATGTTTGAAAAGATCTGTGAAATAATGTAAAATTCAGTTAGATACTGAAACATCAATATCATTTTTTTCCAGGACTGCTGGAAATTAATGGTAGCTGCAGCATCTAAACTTCAGAATGTGGAATATTCACAAGTTGTTTAGTTTCCTCAAAAGCAACCATCTTAATACATTTCAAGCTTGATGTAAAATTAATTGCAGCCTACTTGTGGCACATTTATTACATAATAATACAAGTCAGCTCGGCTTAATTGACAGCACTCTCACTTGAGACAGAAGGTTGTACGTTTAAGCCCGCTTTACTCCTTAGAAGTAACAAATTACTGAATATGTGGCTCAGGTAAACAGACAAAAGCCTGTTACACGATTCAAAGCTCTCCAAGCGTTCTCCCTTAACTCATACCACCATCACTGGTCATTCTTCTGAATTATGCTTTGATGCTTGTGATGTGCACAAAATGGCTCCCAAATATGCTGACATAACGGCCTCATTAAAAAAAAGATATTCCTTAGATATATGCAGCACTTTTGAACATCCCAAGCGATGTGATGAAGCATTGCATACAGGTTCTTCCTTTATTGTTTTTATAAATTATCTAGGTCTACTGATTTAGAAAACAATGTGTTCTGATGTTCACTTCTAGATGAAAAATGCAGTTTGAATTACTGATAATTCAGGTATAATTTATGTCTGATTGATAAAGGAGGAAAGACCACTGAAGCATTACAATGAGTTAAGAATATCAACCTAGTCAGGGGCCAGAGGCTATAACAGATACTCACTGACAGCTGCTGCAGCAACACATCGATCCCTTCCTGGTCACCAAGTAATTCCCTATTGACTGAAAACAGTGGAACCACTTGTCAGATATTACAGCATTAAACATGGATACACTGTGCATAATCAATACTACACAATATATTAGCAAATCAACGAGAGAGACAAATATTAGAAGGCAGCAAACATTCAACCAGAATAATACTTAGCCACAAAACTTAAATGAAATTATTTAATCACTAGAATTGCTTGCAAATAGAAATTGTTTTTTCATAATCAAGATAGCTGCTGCACAAGTACCAGGCAAACCAAGATATTCAACATAAGAGTCCAATGGACACTATTAAACAAAGGCAGTCCTTAAGTATTCACAGAAATATTTAATGAGCCACAATGAAGGGGTCAACTCTTGTTGTTTACTAGCTGCCTTTATAATTTTATGGGAGAAGGTTTATTTTATTCATCAAGGAAAGGTTTGTTAAGGAACCAGAGTGGAAATAAATAATACAGTAAACAAATTTCCAGGTTTAATTCCCAGCAGCCAAGCAACCTGCTGAAATTTGAAGACATGCACTCTCAAAACTGAAAAACAGTCTTTCAAATTTAAAGCATGTATCACTTAATCATGACTAAATAAAAATAGATAACTGAATGAGTAGTTCTTTCAATGGGCCAGCCGCGACAGGTTGAATGGTCTTCTTCTGCACCATATGGTCCAATACATTCCCCTCTGCTCTGCACTATAGAAAGGAAACTGATCACTAGATTGACATTTCAAATGAGCGGGTTGTCCTCTGAGGGAAGGTTGGACAAATTGGGCTTATTCCCACTGGAGTTTAGAAGGGTGAGGGGTGACTTGATTGAAATCTAGAAGATCCTGAATGGAATTGACAAAGTGGACATGGAAAGGATGTTTCCTCCTCTGATTGGGCCCAGAACTAGGGGGCACTGTTTTAAAAGTAGGGTTCACACTTTTAGGACAGATATGAGGAGAATCTTTTTCTCTCAGATGGTTGTGCGACTTTGCCTCAGAAGGCACCGAGGACAAGTCACTGAATATTTTTATGGTGGTGGAGGGAGATAAGATTTTTGTTAGGCAAAGGGATCAAAGCTCATTTGGGGTTAGATGGGATTGTGCAATTTGAAACACAATCACATCAGCATGATCTTACTGGATGCGGAGCAGGTTCAAGGGGCTGAGTGGCCTATTTCTACTCCTATTTTGGCATGTTCATATGAAAGGAGTAAAAGTGGCTTGATTAAAAGGCGTCAACTCAATGATCTCTGGTATCATCTAGCAAGGAAACTAAATGCCCTGATACAGTGAAGCAGGACATTCTTTAATGGATAAATGTAACGTATCATTTTGTTCCATTCAGTAATCTGACAAACAACATTCCAAAAAACATTTAGGTGATCAGACATGTTTCTCCAATTCACTCAAATGTAGTGTTATGGGCCAGGGTTTAGAGAACCCCAAAGTGTATCATGGAGTTCATCTGATCCACAACGTTTACTAGATTGTGGTATGAGGGGCACACGGCCCGCTCTACAGGTGTGGTACAACAGAAATCGAAAAGTATTTTTTTTAAGTAAAACAATGTTTATTCTATGAACTCAAGTTAACCTTTTTAAAACATAGTGAACATCTTAGCAGCCATCAATTCAAATACAACCCCCAAAGAATACAACATTAAGTAATCCTTACTTTCTTTTTAACATCCATAAGACATAAAAGAAAAACTTTTAACAGAAACATATCAGATTTAAATTCATTACTGAGAGCAGTTATCACACTGAATTCACCAAATGATCCAGAGATAGTCTTTACATGGCAGAGAGAACCTGCTTTGGCTGGCTTCAGCTCTAACACTAAAACAAAACCAAAAAAAACAGACACGCCCAAGCTTTTCTAAAAGTGAAACTAAAAAGCAGAGCCGGAGCTCAGCTCCACCCCCACTCTGACATCCCTGCAGTGACATGAGCAGACAAACATTTCTTAAAGTGACATTCTCATATGACAGTAGTCACAACATTATTCTACACACTGGGGATATAATGTTGTGAAAAAGCAAGTGGGAGATTATTCTACAACACTGTTGAGTTCCCTATCTAAGCTACGTTATCAACTGAAACAAGGGAGAACTAGTAACTGGGCCAATTCATGTTTTGATGCTTCTGACTCAAGAGGGTCACTGATCTGACAGAAAACTTGAACGAAATGGAGCTAGAAAAGAGTAGTTTACCAGTTTATATATGTGGACCAGTAATTTAATTTTCTTGATCCCCATTTGCACATTTGAGGCTATTCTTCTCTGTGGCCAACAGCATTTCATGACACACCCAAGGTGCAGGCAAACAGATGGGTGACCGTTAGAAGGGGCAGGGAGTCAGTGCAGGAGTCCCCTGTGGCTGTCCCCCTCTCTAACAAATATACCACTTTGGATACTGTTGTGGGGGGAGAGCCTATTAGGTGAAAACAACAGCAGTCAGAATATTGGCACCACAACTGGTTCTGTTGCTCAGCAGGTGAGGGCAAAGTGCAGGAGCAATAGTTATAGGGAACTCTATAGTAAGGGGCACAGATAAGCGCTTCTGTGGATGTGAAAGAGACTCCAGGATGGTTTGTTGCCTTCCTGGTGCCAGAGTCAATGATGTCTCTGAAAGAACACAGGACAACCTGAAGGGCGAGGTCATAGTACACATAGGTACTAACAGCATAGACAGGAAGAGCGATGAGGTACTGCAGAACGAGTTCAGGGAGTTAGGCAGTAAGCTAAAAAGCAGGACTTCTAAGGGTTGTAATCTCAGGATTACTCACTGTGCCACGTGCCAGTGAGGCTAGAAATAGGAGGATAGTGCAACTAAACACATGAGTAAAGTGGTGGTGTAGGAGGGAGGGTTTCAGATTTCTGGACCATTGGGATCTCTTCTGGGGCAGGTGGGACGTGTACAAGAAGGACGGGTTGCATCTAAACTGTAGGGGCACCAATATCCTGGCTGGGAGCTTTGCAAGAGTCACTCGGGAGGATTTAAACTAGTATGGCAGGGGGGTGGGAACCAGTTAGTTTAGAACAACATCATCCTGTCTGCTCAAACGCAGTGGTCTGAAGTATAGTTGCTTCAACACCAGAAGTATAGCAGGCAAGGCTGATGAACTTAAGAGCACCGATTAGTACTGGGAACTATGATGTTCCAGCAATCACAGAAACATTGTTAAAGGAAGGACAGGATTAGTAGCTCAACGTTGGAGGATTATAGATGTTTCAAGAGAGATACATGGGGCTGCAAAAGGGGTGGGGGAGTAGCATTACTGGTTAAGGAAAATAGTTCAGCCAAATTGCGGGAGGACATCTCGGAGGGCTCAACAATGAGGCAATCTGGGTAGAACTCAGGAACAGGAAGGGGGCAATCACTTTTTTCTTAAAAATTTAGAGTACCAATCATTTTTTTCCAATTAAGGGGCAATTTAGCGTGGTCAATTCACCTACCTTGCACATCTTTGGGTTTGTGGAGGTGAGACCCGGATCCTCGGCGCCGTGAGTCAGCAGTGCTAACCACTGTGCCACCGTGTTGCCCCCTGGAACAGGGCAATAACAATGTTGGGGGTTTATTACAGCCCCCCAAACTGGCAGCAAGAGATAGAGGAGCAGATAAGTAGAGAGATTTTGGATAGATGCAAAAGCAACAGGATTGTTGTGGTAGGAGATTTTAACTTCCACTATATTGACTGGGACTCACTTAGTGCTAGGGGCTTGGATGGGGCAGAGTTTCTAAGGTGTATCTGGGAAGGCTTCTTAATGCAATATGTAGATAGTCCAACTAGGGAAGGGGCAGTACAGGACCTGATATTGGGGAATGAGTCTCCCCAGCATACTCCTGGCAAGCCCATCACAGCGGCGTACATCCCACCCCAGGCAGAAGTGAAGAAGGTGCTGGACGAATTGTACAGTTATAAACAACAATGAAACAGAACATCCGGGAGGTCTTGTTCATCGTGGCTGGGGATTTCAACAAGGCCAACCTCAAGAGTGTATTACCAAAATTCCACCAATGCATGTCCTGTCCCACCAGAGGCAACAACACTCTCGGCCACTGCTACACAAAAATCAAGGGCGCCTACTGTTCCATCCCCCGACCGCACTTTAGAAAATCCGACCATAAGTGGTGATCCTTCTCCTAGTATACAAACCGAAACATAAGCGTGAGAATCCGGTTAAGGTCGTGCAGTGCTGGTCTGAGGAAACAGAAGAGCTCCTACGTGGATCCTTGGAGTCAGTGGACTGGTCCATGTTTAAGAACTCAGCAACCAAACTAAACTAGTATGCCAACACCGTCACAGACTTTATCAGCAAATGTGTGGACGACTGCGTGCCAAAGAAAGTAGTACGCAAGTTCTCCAACTGGAAACCATGGCTTAATTGGGAGATTGATTCCCTACTGAAGGCCAGGTCTGAGGCGTTCAAGTCAGGCGAACCAGTCCTATACAGGAAATCCAGGTACGACATCCGCAAAATCATCTGCGATGCCAAGAGACAATATCAGGCCAAACTAGAGTCGCAGTCTAGCGTTACAGACTCTCATCAGTTGTGGCATGGCCTAACAACGTAACAGGCTACAAAGCCAAGCCGAGCAGAATCTCCAGCAGCAGCGCACCCGTCCCCGATGAACTCAATGCATTCTATGCTTGGTTCAAGCAGGAAACCATCAAACAGCTGTTGACTGCCCCAGCAGCCCTGGACACACCCATACCCACCTTCACAGCTTCCGAAGTCAGATCGACCTTCCAAAAGGCGATGGGTCCGGACGGGGTCCCTGGCCGTGCACTGAGTTCCTGCGCGGACCAGCTGGCAGATATGTCCACGGACAACTTCAACCTCTCCCTACTCAAAGGTCCCCACCTGCTTCAAGGCCACCATCAAAGAAGAACCAGGCAACGTGCCTCAATGACTGCCGTCCGGTGGCGCTAACATGGATCGTAATGAAGTGCTTCGGGAGCTTGGTCGTGAGGCACATCAACTCCATACTCTCAGAACACCTAGATCCACTATAATTCGCATATCGCTGCAACCGGTCCACAGCAGATGCCATTTCCCTTGCCCTACACTCATCCTGGAGCAATGCGACAATAAGGACTCCTACATCGGACTCCTATTTATTGACGACAGCTCCGCCTTCAACATCATAATCCCAGCCAAGCTCATATCAAAGCTCCAAAACTTAGGATTTGGTTTCTCACTCTGCAACTGGATCCTCGACTTTCTGACCCAGAGACCAGAATCAGTAAGAATAAACCCACCTCTTCCACGATAGACCTCAATTCCGGGGCCCAAGAGGCTGCGTACTTAACCCAATACTATACAGCCACTGCCCAAGAGGGAGAGCCGCGGCCCAAGAGGGAGAGCCGCGGCCCAAGAGGGAGAGCCGCGGCCCAAGAGGGAGAGCCACGGCCCAAGAGGTGCAGCCACGGCCCAAGAGGTGCAGCCACGGCCCAAGAGGGACAGCCACGGCCCAAGAGGGAGAGCCACGGCCCAAGAGGGAGAGCCACGGCCCAAGAGGGAGAGCCACGGCCCAAGAGGGACAGCCACGGCCCAAGAGGGAGAGCCACGGCCCAAGAGGGAGAGCCACGGCCCAAGAGGGAGAGCCACGGCCCAAGAGGTGCAGTCACGGCCGAAGAGGGAGAGCCACGGCCCAAGAGGGAGAGCCACGGCCCAAGAGGGAGAGCCACGGCCCAAGAGGGAGAGCCACGGCCCAAGAGGGAGAGCCGCGGCCCAAGAAGGAGAGCCGCGGCCCAAGAAGGAGAGCCGCGGCCCAAGAGGGAGAGCCACGGCCCAAGAGGGAGAGCCACGGCCCAAGAGGGAGAGCCACGGCCCAAGAGGGAGAGCCACGGCCCAAGAGGTGCAGCCACAGCCCAAGAGGGAGAGTCACGGCCCAAGAGGGAGAGCCACGGCCCAAGAGGGAGAGCCACGGCCCAAGAGGGAGAGCCACGGCCCAAGAGGGAGAGCCACGGCCCAAGAGGGAGAGCCACGGCCCAAGAGGGAGAGCCACGGCCCAAGAGGGAGAGCCACGGCCCAAGAGGGAGAGCCACGGCCCAAGAGGGAGAGCCACGGCCCAAGAGGGAGAGCCACGGCCCAAGAGGGAGAGCCACGGCCCAAGAGGGAGAGCCACGGCCCAAGAGGTGCAGCCATTACCCTCTTAAGCAACAGCAGCAAATATTAGATAAATTCCTTCAAAGTTAGTAATTTGGTCAATAATTTCTCCTCTTCATAGATTAAAATATTAACTAAGCGCATGCAACATTATATGTTAGCATGTATCAACTGCTGCAACTGAGTAAAAATATCAAACAAGAATTTGAATTGGTAAAGGACTAAGTTTAAAGTACATACAAACTAGGAGCAGGAGTATTTTATTCAGCCCCTCGAGTTTGCTCCGCCATTCAAAAAGATCATGGCTGTATGGGTTTCACCCCCACAACCCAAAGATGTGCAGGTTAGGTGGATTGGCCACGCTAAATTGCTCCTTAATTGGAAAAAGATAACAATGGGTATTCTAAATTTATAAAATAAAAAGATTATTGCTGATCTGATTGTAACCTCAACACCACAATCCTGACTACCAATAACCTTTCACCCCCTTGTTAATCAAGAATCTATCTAGCTCAGCCTTAAAAATATTCAAAGATTCTTCTTTCACCGCCTTTTGAGGAAGTGAGTTCCAGAGACTTGTGACCTTCAGAGAAAAGGTTTCTCCTCATCTCTGCCTTAAATGATGTGACCCCTAGTTCTAGATTCTCCAACAATGGAAATATCTTCCCCATATCCATTTTGTCAATACCCCTCAGGATGTTAAAGGTTTCGATCAGGTCACTCTTACTCTTTTAATCACTAGTGGATACAAACCCAACGTCTCCAACCTTTCCTCACAAGACAACCCGCTCATTCCTGGTGTAGTCAAGTAAATCTTCTCTGAACTGCTTCTAACACATTAACATTGTTCCTTAAATAGGAACATCACTACCGTAGACAAGGAGGGCAATACTAACATCATCGTATTAAACTGATATTAATGCATGTGGGGTGAGTGGAGGGGATGGAAACTAACTTATAATCGGTTTAAATGAGAAATGCAGAAGTTCAGAATATTCATAGAAGTCTAAATAAACAACAAAATTAAGCTTAATTTAAGGCGTAAAATTAGGTTTTGACTTTAATCTGAGATCAACAATTTGTATAGAAGATTTGTACTTATTTCCTTCGGTCCCAATGGACAGCAAAACTCTGCCACCAGCCCCAATCTATCATAACATCTTTAATGCCAGCCCAAATGGTGCCCACCTCATAAAGGACCTCCTTAAATGTATGCCACGAGGTCTTCTTTTGCTTGCCCAGTCATCTTCTTCCGCCTGCCCAGTCATCTTCTTCCATTTGGTGGTGTCCATCCTACTGCCATCCGGAGTATGTCAAGGAGGCAAAGTATGTGCACTGCCAACCTCAATCATTTGTCATGCTGTTCCTCAGGCTTCCCTGACCAGTCCTCTGTAGCAGTTCTTCCTCGGAGACGTTGTCTTTCCATGTGATTGATGCTCAGGATGTTACAAAGGCACCACTGGTGAAAGACGCCCAACTTAGTTGAAACCTTTGTTATTCTCTTCCTCGTCTTGCTGCATAGAATGCGGCTGATACCTGATACTTACAATGGACATGTAGAATTGCAGATTACTGGCCATCTTGTTTACCCAGACTGTGTGGAACTGCTGGAAGACTAATGCTGCTTTGCCAATTCTTCTGTGGACATTGATCTCTAGATTGCCATTCCTGGAAATGTTGCTTCCTAGGCAGAAGTGGTTGGCGTCCTTGATGTTTTGTTGCTTGATGGTGATGGAAGGGACTTGTTGCTATCCAGTCATCATTGTCTTTGTCCTTTGACAGCTGATGCATTGACCTACATAGGCGCTTCTACTCTCAAGACTGGTGGTCATGACTTGGAACTCGCACAATTCTTCGGCCAGCAAGGCAATGCCTTCAGCGAAATCTAGGTCCATCAACTGGTGGTGTTGCCATGGGACGACAAAGTCTGCACCTACCACTGCCTTCCTCATAATGAGAACAATAATCAAGAGGAAAAGGAATGGAGAGAATAGGTAGCCTTGAAGTAGCCTTGTGATGATAGTGTTGACAGAGACTGGGGTGTCCAGCTGTAATCCTATAAGGCTTGGAAGACGTTAACATACCACTCCAGGATGCTGCTCTATCTTGCGACGTACCAGAGTAGTTGCTAATGGACACTATCAAAAGCCTTTTTGAAATCAATGAAGCCTAAGTGGCTTCTGATACTCGAGGTTCTGCTATATGTTACTGAGAATAAACATCTACTCACAGCAAAGGGTACCGTCTACTTTTGCTCTCAATCTGTTATGTAGAAGAGTGATTATGAATTGAGCACTGCTCATAATATCAAATTCTGTTTTTATGGTTTCACTGAAAGGCGACGGTGGGATTCAAAGATTACGACCTGACTCATCTTCTTTACCAGATGGGTCCTGGCTAATATGTTGCTGGAGAAAAAGAAGCTGGAATCTGATCAAAGTCCTCCCTGGATTTACAGCCTCCCTTTCCACCCCTTCTTGTTGTGAATGCCAAGCTCCATCTCACAATGGAAGGGTGAAACAAAGTCCATTGTGGCATCAAGGGTGAGACTTTGTTTGGTGCTTTCGGTAGATATGGCACAACGGTGATGCAGTGTGTACTGCAGCAAAAGGCAAGAAGCAGAATAACATCCTTTATTGGCATCCATTGCAGCTACCAACCTACCCAAAGGTCTTGGATTGTCTTTGCCTCTGGGATCATGCAAAAGCAGGCAAGTCCTACGACAATGGGAAGCAAGGAAAGTGACAAGTGCAGTCACATGGACATTGTTGTCATCAACTTGCATGCATCATAGAATTTACAGTGCAGAAGGAGGCCACTGGGTCCATTGAGTCCACACCGGCCCTTGGAAAGAGCACCCCACTTAAGAGCACACCTCCACCCCATAACCCAGTAACGCCACCTAACCTTTTTGGACACCAAGGGAAATTTATCATGGCCAATCCACTTAACCTACACATCTTTGGACTGTTTGAGGAATCCAGAGCTCCCGGGGGAAACCCACACAGACAGTGACCCAAGCCGGGAATTGAACCTGGGACCCTGGAGCTGTGAAGCAACTGTGCTAACCACAATGCTAGCATGCTGCCCCTTAGCCCTTAGGTGATGGTTGGTTGTTAGGTATATCTGGGAGGAGCATCAGAATCAGGTTGCATCATGAGACAACAAAGCTGCCCTATTAAGCATGTACAGCTGATCGGTTTTCATCAGGACTGAATGGTGGCAGCAATTTTAAACTTTATCTGCAAGGCAGTTCCAAGACTATTAAGGTATTAAACAATGGGAAATGGAGCAATATCAGTATGCCAGCATAGACAATACTCCTAAAATTTTACTGATGGCTATTTCTTCCATATCCATAGAACCCCTAAGTGCAGATGGAGGCAATTTGGCCCATTGGGTCTACACCAGGGGTGGGCAAACTTTTCCGTGCAAGGGCCACATTCAAAAATTCACAATTCACAAAGGGCCGCATAGTATATTAAGTAAAATAATTACTTCACCCGGTTATGATTCTGGGCGCCTCATATAGAACATAGAACAGTACAGCACAGAACAGGCCCTTCGGCCCTCGACGTTGTGCCGAGCAATGATCACCCTACTCAAGTCAATGTATCCACCCTATACCAGTAAGTAACCCAACAGCCCGCCTCCATTAACCTTAAAAAAAATTAAAAAAAAAAAAAAAAAAATTTAAAAAAAAAATTTTTTTTTTTTTTTTTTTTAATGACTTGGCGGGCCGCAGAAATACCTTTGGCGGGCCGCATGCGGCCCGCGGGCCGTAGTTTGCCCACCCCTGGTCTACACTGACCCTCTGAAAGAGTATCCTACCTAGGCCCACTCTCCCACCCTATCCCGTAACCCCAGCTAACCTGCATATCTTTGGATGTGGGAAGAAACCGGAGCACCCAGAGGAAACCCACGCAGACAGGGGGAAAACATGCAAACTCCATACAGATTGCCACCCAAAGCCGGAATTGAACCAGGGTCCCTGGCACAGTGAGGCAGCAGTGCTAACCACTGTGCCACCCTTCACATACATATCCAAAACAAATGTTGGTCTGAATTGATACTAGGACTCCTACAATACACGTTATTTAAAAGTAACCTAAAGCTACCTCATCAAACAGTGTCAAATGAAACTTAGTGTTTGGGAAACATTGACAGCCGAATGGCAAATAGGTGAACAGATGTACAGATAAAGCAACCAGATAGATAGAACCATTATGGAGTTCGGATGAGGAAATTATTTACCATCTGTTCATTTCCCTTATTTTCACATGTTTCAATTCCCAAAAAATCACAGAAAATAAACCTACCATCATTATTTTGGAGCATAATGGCAAGAATTTCACTGCAGTAAAGTTTGTTCGCATCAAAAGGTATCTTGGCCTGTTTTAAAATAGAATTCAACTGGTTAGAATGTCAGCATATTGCAAGATTCACCATATCCAGCTGAGAAATACACAATTATAAATAGCCTGCTCTTTATTATGTATATTGGTTGTCAGATACCATTGAACGCAATAGGTTGGTGAGCGATAGTTGGTTTTGTTAAAAGCATCAAATACCCAAACATTTCCTCAGATTAATGTTCTAGAATCAATGTAGCAGCAAGATCCAAATCAAAGTACATGAAAATAACATCTCAGTTCTCATTGGGATAGGTGTGGAGAGCAGTAGGAAACCCAAGGGCTCAGCAGCATCTACCATATTTTGCTTGTGTAATAACAATGAGAACCTGACAATATTCATTGCTCCTTGGAACAGACATTTGCATGTGTTTCACAGCTTCTACAGATGAACTTGTTGTGTCACTTCTTGTTCTAACTGAAATAAGACTCCATGTTAAGCCACATTATTATCCTTCAGCAGAAATCTGCACAATTTCTGATAGTGCATGCAGGATTGGGAATAGTTTCAGGATCTATCCATTGGAATTAATCAACACAACAGAAAATATCCACCTGTAAGAAAATGTAGACAATGTAAATATTTATTTTACACCAGATATGATGTTGAATTTAAAATAGCCACTTCAAAGGGTTTGCTCATTTTAAATATTTGTAGTCAGTTTACAGACATTACAGGGATTCCTGTCTGAAAAATAATTACCTTTAGAAGATAGTGCCCACCAGGTCAGATGTTCCACACAAATCATTTTCTCCCCCAATGTTTAAATAGATGGCCACACAAATAGCTGCAACTTATCAATTTATTAAATATTTTCAAGTTTTTTTTATACACTGCGAAAACAGTATAACGATAAGGTTTTTTTTGCCTACCATAGAATCCCTACAGTGAAGAAGGAGGCCATTCAGCCCCTCGCATCTGCACCGGCCCTTGAAAAGAGCACCCTCCCATGCCCCCATCTTATCCCAGTAACCCGACCTACCCTTTTGGACATTAAGGGGCAATTTAGCATGGCCAATCCATCTAACCTGCACGTCTTTGGACTGTGGGAGGAAACCAGAGCACCTCGGAGGAATCCCATGCAGACATAGGGAGGAGGTGGAAGCACACAAGTAACCCAAGGCCGGAACTGAACCCGGTTCCTGCCGCTGTGAGGCAGCAGTGCTAATCACTATGCCACGCATGTCACCTCGTTTAAGTTCAATAATCAATCATTTGCTGACAGATGGAGAACTAACCCCTGACTATGGAACTGCAGCACCAGTTGACATACTATCAGAATTGCTCTCTCCCACCAGGGAAATGTTCATTGAAGAACCCAAAACTTATTACTCAAATGTACCAATGTATCTGATTCAACTCGGCATTCATCTTTTGATCTATATTAACTAAGTTTACAAACCAAAAAATATATAGTTCAGCGTAAAATCTTCCGCAGTTGGAAATAAATTAAAACAAACAAGCAGGGAGTAACAGAATTAAGGAGAATAAACTGTTAAATTTTGCAAGAATTGTCTAATTTGTGCGCCTACATGGAACTTCTACTGATACAAATGCAATTAAGTCCAGTGCACAAAGCCATCATTAATGTGCAAGCCAATTGTAGTTGAGTTAAAGTTGCAATTTCTTTCTGCGGCAGGTTTATTGTGGAATAATGGAGAAAATAAAATTTTAAACAGCCTGAAAATTACATGTTGTGATATATTTGTGAAAATAACTGGCATAATTGAACCAAATTCCTTTGGCTATGATTGTTATTCCTTTATTTTATTGTCTTGCACAGTGCAAATTCTTAGTTGAACATTTGAACAATAAGCTTACGTATACATTACTCGGCATGTTCTTCATCACGACTGTATTTCACACCTGACATATCTATCAAGGCTTGTGTGAACTAAATTTATTTATTTTTAATTCAAACAGTTTTAAATTTGAGAGTAAAAAGCAATTTTATTGGGACCACTTCACAACACAAGACGGCAAAAATTAGGAGCTGAAGTAGGCCATTTGGCCCCTCAAACCAGCTCTGCTGTTCGAAAAGATCCTGGCTAATCCATTTTGTGTCTATCCCACCTTAACTGTTAGCTTCCTTGTTTATCAAAAATCTAGCTCAGCCTTGACTATATTCAATGACCAATCTCCGCTGCTCTCTGGGAACAGAGTTCCACAGATGAATGACCCTCTTGGGTCGACATACACGGGGGGAGATAGTGGAAGGGACTTGGTGCAAGATAAGGCATGGGTAACAGAATTTTGGATGGCCTCAAGTTTACGGAGAGTAGGATATGGAAGATTCAGTGCATTGAAATAGTCACGTCAGCAGATAACAAAAGCACAACAATATCAGCAGCAGATCAGCTGTGATAGGGGTTAAGTCAGGCGATGTTGCAAAATAGGCAGTTCAAGTCATGAACAGGAGGTCAGGAGTACTTCTTGGGTCAAATGTGACACCAAGGTTGTGCACAGATTTACTTAATCTCTGACTGTAACTGAGGAACAGAGTTAGGAGTGGGGTCTTCCTAATATTTAATTGGGGGAAAGTTCCTGCTCATGCACGACTGGATGTTGGATAAGAAGTCTGACAGTTTAGCAGCAGTGGAGGAGTCAAGCGAGGAGCTGGTGAGGTGTTATTGGTGTATGTGTGAAAACTAACACTGTGCTTTTGGATGATGTCACCAAAGGGCAGCGTGTCAATAAGGAACAGGAGGGGAAATGAACCTGGGTGACTACAAGGATGTGTGGGAGCATGGTTAGTTAACTGTGTCAAAGGATGCAGACAGTTTGAGAGGATTAAAAGGAAAGTTTACCTTTGTCACAGTCACGCAAGTGTCATTTCCGTCTTTGATATGTGCTGTTTGGTAGCATGGAAACCTGATTAGTGGGATTCATACATGGAGTTATGGGAAAGAAGAGAACAGATTTGGGAGGCGACAACCTACTGAAGGATTTTGAAGGGGAAAGGGACATTGGCGATGGGATGGCAGTGTGCAAGAGTGGTGGGGTCAAGGGTTTTATTTTGAGGAGAGTTGATGCTCGTCGACTTAAAAGAGAGAGAGACAGCACCTGAAGACAGAAATCACTGTTAACATTATCAGTTAACAAGAACCAGGAAGGGAAGTTTGGTCCTCATAAAGCATTACCTTTATTCGCTTCAACATCCACTGCAGAAGACCTTGCTGAGCTGCTTCAGTGCACATTTCAGGGCGAAATTCGGCTAAGTTCTCAATAATAGCTGTGTGAAAAAGAGAAGGCAGACTGAATACACAATTCCAAAGCAAATTATAAGAGACACTAAACCTTTTGCTGACCTACTGAATGTAGCTGAGCTCTTGGGGAAGCATGTGTCTGCTTCTTTCAAGTAGAACATTTAAATGAGGCATCCCTCCACTATCCTTTACGTATTAATTTACTAATTCATTAGTCATTTACAGCAATGTAATTTTTTATATATATATATTTTAAACCATTATTTTACAAAATTTGAATAATCACTTTGCATTTTCTCATAGCAAATCCAGAAACCTTGCAAAAGTGTGCAGTTGATCAGAAGCAATTTCCTCACAAACCCAAGATTTTACTGAAGCTGAAAAGGTACATCACAACACAAAATTACAAGAGATCGCACTGGTTCACTGAGGCCTCAATTAAGCAAAATTCCTCTGACAGAGATGAATTTTCAAGCTTATCTGCAAGAAACAAAGCAGTAACCTCCCAAAACAGTGGGCAGTGACCAATATTCCCCTTTCTGACATCATTGAGGCTGCAGCAAGTTTCCTCAGGCTTTTTGCTGAGAATACCATGATATGTCTAAGAACCAATAAAACACTAATCCTGTATTTAAATCTTTTGACAAATGTAATTCTGTCCTTGGCTCAAACATAAAACTAGCACATATGTAAAATCTGTCCAACTCTTGCATCCATGTCGGCAGACCATCGATAAAGGGAATTAGCAAAGAAAGGTAAATATAGCCAGTTATTCATGATCATTTGCATTGAGAAGATACAATTCAAGTGTGCTGTAAAAGTCAATGATAATTAATTTTATTGGTGGGCAGGAAAGAAGGGAAAAAGAGCAAAGTAGCGATTAGGCAGAATTATACACATTACCCTAATCATGTTGCATCTGGATGAAATGCTCTTCAATTGACTGACAAAAGTAAAAAAATCCACACCGAAACACAGCTTTTCTACTCTGAAGGGATAGATTTATATTACGGTTAAAAAATGAATTGGAGGTTTTTTGGCAAGGGTCAACTGTCAAGTTTCCCTGTAACTGACAAGGGTTAAGTAGCAGTAAATACAAATTTCCCAGAAGCTCAAAATTGGGTATACAGAAGGGAAAACCCTCAGTCATGTCAATATGAACAGCTATCACAAGACCAAGGTTCACATCCAATAAATACAACACAATCCAGAACTCTACACACCTGAATCTTGCGACTAAAGAGGATTTGATCGGTAGCTTTCTTCTCTGTCCCAAATTAAACATTACTGATTTCTATCAATCATGCAGACATGTAAAGTAAGAGGTGTTGCACTATGATTGGGAATGAGTGGGCAGCACGGTGGCGCAGTGGGTTAGCCCTGTTGCCTCACAGCACCGAGGTCCCAGGTTTGATCCTGGCTCTGGGTCACTGTCCGTGTGGAGTTTGCACATTTTCCCTGTGTTTGCGTGGGTTCCACCCCCACAACCCAACCTAAATTGCCCCTTGATTGGAAAAAATGAATTGGGTACTCAAAATTTATTTTAAAAATTAAAAAATGCTTGGGATTGAACTGTACATATGGGAAGATGAGAGAGAGTTTTGTAATGCAACTTTGGAATCACAAACATTTAGGCCATAGAAAAGGTCTATTCAACTTGGTGCATTTGTGCTGAATCTATGCTTGGAGAAATCTGTATCTTCCTATTTCAAATGTTAATATATTTTTCCTTAAAAAGTTACAATGGGCTCTACCACAACTACTTCCTTATAAGTCCATTTTGAATTGCTCAGCGCTAAAAAATCTCCAGATTATCACTGACTCTCTAATCAAAGGAAGCAGTCTTGTTAAAAATAGCCTGTAACTGACGAGGTTTAAGTAGCAGTAACTACAAATTTCCCTGAAGCTCAAAATTGGGTGATTTTAAAAACATCTATTATCCTGTTTGTCTTTTTGTTCGTGGAATAAAATGTCAAGTCTTCCTTTATAACTATATTTTCTCATCCCATATGAATCTACAGACATAGGATATAATCACTGGGTCAGCCTCAAATGCATTATTGCATTCAGTTCTGAAGGCACTCGACAAAGTGCAGAAAAGATTCACAAAAATCTGGTTCCACAATGAGGACATTCAGTTACGTAGATATGGAGAAGTTGGGGTTGTTTTCCTTGTTAAGAGAAAAATGAGAGGAGATTTGATAGAGTCATTCAAAATCATGAGGAATCTGGACAGAGTATATGGGAACAAACTATTCCCACTGGTGGATGCATCGAGAATGAGAGAGCACATATTTGAGGGAAATCACAAAAGAGACCGACAAAGGCGACAATGGAGACACACGGAGAAACCTTTCCACACAGCAGCTGGTAAGGATCCAGAATGCACTGTCTGAGCGTGTGGTGGAGGTATTTGTGACATTCAAGGGAGAATTGCATTATTATCTGAAAATGAAGAATAGGCAAGGGTATGGGGAGAAGTTGGGGAAATGGCACTAGGTGAATTGCTCATTTTGATACTGCCACAGACATGACAGGCCAAATGGCTTCCTTCTGTGCTGAAATAATTCTGGGATTCTGTGATAGCAAGCATACAGAATGTCCTTTCTGTAATGGGGCAACCAAAAACACACATTGGCTGGTAAAAATGATTTCTATCTTCTTGGGCACATAGTGCATCCCTGACTTCCCATATTCCAAAGGGTGCACATCTCTATCTTTTTGGGCACATAGTGCATCCCTGACTTCCCATATTCCAAAGGGTGCACATCTCTATCTTTTTGGGCACACAGTGCATCCCTGACATCCCACATGGTGCACATTCCACTCAGCTGAACTGCCCTTTCATAAATTAACTTTTACAAATTATGTATTCTAAGCAGAGTAACTCACCAGTTACTCAGCAATCAACTTTTTCCCCTGTACATGTTAGAGCCAAATAAAAGAAACTGAAAAAAGGTAGATCGAGGTGTTGTTGTTGGCTGCCTCTGGGTCCTCTTTTGCCTGCTAGTCTATGCGGTGTTCAGTGCTTCTGGATGTTCTTTTCACCCACTCTGACTACATTCCGATTGTCTCTTCATCTCTTCAAGAAATGTTTGGTCCACAAGCCCCTCTAATAAGCCAACACTAATAAGCCCCTCTAATAAGTTTGCACTGAGTGCTGAGCTTGTGGCATTTGAGTGCTACAGTGAGAGTTTGGTGACTGAGGGAGTATAAGGGTTATTTAAAGTCTAGTATTTCTTTTATTTAGTTAATTAACTTAAAAGTTGTTGTTTGGTCTATAAGAAGGTGAATTTTGAATCAGCTTTAAACAAGGTTCTACTTGGACTTGCTTGCAGCTGGAGCTTGTTAATTAGTTAATTGCATTAGGCCAGTTTTTAGAAGCTAGAGTCACAGTATAAATAGGGGCTAGATACAGTGCAGACTTTGTTTGCACTGAGTGCTGAGCTTGTGGCATTTGAGTGCTACAGTGAGAGTTTGGTGACTGAGGGAGTGCTGAGCTTGTGGCATTTGAGTGCTACAGTGAGAGTTTGGTGACTGAGGGAGTGCTGAGCTTGTGGCATTTGAGTGCTACAGTGAGAGTTTGGTGACTGAGGGAGTTAGGTGAGGAGGGAGTAAGGTGCTCCTTACATTTCATTTCCTATATTTATCAAAGAGCGTGAAGGGAACCAGGAGTTTAGAGTACAGCTGACTGGGAGCAGAGTCGGAGGGCGGAGGTCCAGTTGGTCCACAGGGCAGCTAATTCTGTAAAGTAAGAGGGGATGGAGGCTAGGGCAGTTGCATGCTCCTCCTGTAGGATGTGGGTGGTGAGGGATACCACTGGTGTCCCCGCTGACTATACCTGCGGGAAGTGCACCCAACTCCAGCTCCTCAGAGACCGTGTTAAGGTACTGGAGCTGGAGCTGGATGAACTTCGGATCATCCGGGAGGCAGAGGGGGTCATAGAGAAGAGTTACAGGGAGGTAGCCACACCAAAGGTACTGGACAAGAGTAGCTGGGTTACAGTCAGGGGAAAGAAAACTAACAGGCAGACAGTGCAGGGATCCCTCGTGGCCATTCCCCTTCAAAACAAGTATACCGTTTTGGATGCTGTTGGGGGGGATGACCTACCGGGGGAAGGCCCCAGCGGCCAGGTCTCTGGCACTGAGTCTGGCTCTGGGGCTCAGAAGGGAAGGGGGGAGCATAGAAAAGCAATAGTAATAGGAGATTCAATGGTTAGGGGAATAGATAGGAGATTCTGTGGTCGCGAGCGAGACTCCCGAAAGGTATGTTGCCTCCCGGGTGCCAGGGCCAGGGATGTCTCTGATCGTGTCTTCAGGATCCTGAAGGGGGAGGGTGAGCAGCCAGAAGTCGTGGTGCACATTGGTACCAACGATGTAGGTAGGAAAAAGGGTGTGGAGGTAATAAACAAGTTTAGGGAGTTGGGCTGGAAGTTAAGGGCCAGGACAGACAGAGTTGTCATCTCTGGTTTGTTGCCGGTGCCACGTGATAGCGAGGCTAGGAATAGGGAGAGAGTGCAGTTGAACACGTGGCTGCAGGAATGGTGTAGGAGGGAGGGCTTCAGGTATTTGGATAATTGGAGCGCATTCTGGGGAAGGTGGGACCTGTACAAGCAGGACGGGTTGCATCTGAACCAGAGGGGCACCAATATCCTGGGGGGGAGGTTTTCTAGTACTCTTCGGGAGGGTTTAAACTAATTTGGCAGGGGAATGGGAACCGGATCTGTAGTCCAGCAACTAAGGTAGACTATAGTCAGGACGCCAAAGCACGTAGTGATGCAGTGGGGAAGGTAACAATGACAAAGGAGAGTACTTGCAGGCAAGGAGATGGGTTGAAGTGTGTATACTTTAATGCAAGAAGCATCAGGAATAAGGTGGGTGAACTTAATGCATGGATCGGTACTTGGGACTACGATGTGGTGGCCATCACGGAAACTTGGATAGAAGAGGGGCAGAAATGGTTGTTGGAGGTCCCTGGTTATAGATGTTTCAACAAGATTAGGGAGGATGGTAAAAGAGGTGGGGGGGTGGCATTGTTAATTAGAGATAGTATAACAGCTGCAGAAAGGCAGTTCGAGGGGTATCTGCCTACTGAGGTAATATGGGTTGAAGTTAGAAATAGGAAAGGAGCAGTCACCTTGTTGGGAGTGTTCTATAGGCCCCCCAATAGCAGCAGAGATGTGGAGGAACAGATTGGGAAACAGATTCTGGAAAGGTGCAGAAGTCACAGGGTAGTAGTCATGGGCGACTTCAACTTCCCAAACATTGAGTGGAAACTCTTTAGATCAAATAGTTTGGATGGGGTAGTGTTTGTGCAGTGTGTCCAGGAAGCTTTTCTAACACAGTATGTAGATTGTCCGACCAGAGGGGAGGCCATATTGGATTTAGTACTTGGTAATGAACCAGGGCAGGTGATAGATTTGTTAGTGGGGGAGCATTTTGGAGGTAGTGACCACAATTCTGTGACTTTCACTTTAGTAATGGAGAGGGATAGGTGCGAGCAACAGGGCAAGGTTTATAATTGGGGGAAGGGTAAATACAATGCTGTCAGACAAGAATTGAAGTGCAGAAGTTGGGAACATAGGCTGTCAGGGAAGGACACAAGTGAAATGTGGAACTTGTTCAAGGATCAGGTACTGCGTGTCTTTGATATGTATGTCCCTGTCAGGCAGGGAAGAGATGGTCGAGTGAGGGAACCATGGTTGACAAGAGAGGTTGAATGTCTTGTTAAGAGGAAGAAGGAGACTTATGTAAGGCTGAAGAAACAAGGTTCAGACAGGGCGCTGGAGGGATACAAGATAGCCAGGAGGGAACTGAAGAAAGGGATTAGGAGAGCTAAGAGAGGGCATGAAAAATCTTTGGCGGGTAGGATCAAGGAAAACCCCAAGGCCTTTTACACCTACGTGAGAAATATGAGAATGACTAGAGTGAGAGTAGGTCCGATTAAGGACAGTAGCGGGAGATTGTGTATTGAGTCTGAAGAGATAGGAGAGGTCTTGAACAAGCATTTTTCTTCAGTATTTACAAATGAGAGGGGCCATATTGTTGGAGAGGACAGCGTGAAGCAGACTGATAAGCTTGAGGAGATACTTGTCAGGAAGGAAGATGTGTTGCGCGTTTTGAAAAACTTGAGGATAGACAAGTCCCCCGGGCCTGACGGGATATATCCAAGGATTCTATGGGAAGCAAGAAATGAAATTGCAGAGCCGTTGGCAATGATCTTTTCGTCCTCGCTGTCAACAGGGGTGGTACCAGAGGATTGGAGAGTGGCGAATGTCGTGCCCCTGTTCAAAAAAGGGAATAGGGATAACCCTGGGAATTACAGGCCAGTTAGTCTTACTTCGGTGGTAGGCAAAGTAATGGAAAGGGTACTGAGGGATAGGATTTCTGAGCATCTGGAAAGGCATTGCTTGATTAGGGATAGTCAGCACGGATTTGTGAGGGGTAGGTCTTGCCTTACAAGTCTTATTGAATTCTTTGAGGAGGTGACCAAGCATGTGGATGAAGGTAAAGCAGTGGATGTAGTGTACATGGATTTTAGTAAGGCATTTGATAAGGTTCCCCATGGTAGGCTTATGCAGAAAGTAAGGAGGCATGGGATAGTGGGAAATTTGGCCAGTTGGATAACAAACTGGCTAACCGATAGAAGACAGAGAGTTGTGGTGGATGGCAAATATTCAGCCTGGAGCCCAGTTATCAGTGGCGTACCGCAGGGATCAGTTCTGGGTCCTCTGCTGTTTGTGATTTTCATTAACGACTTGGATGAGGGAGTTGAAGGGTGGGTCAGTAAATTTGCAGATGATACGAAGATTGGTGGAGTTGTGGATAGTGAAGAGGGCTGTTGTCGGCTTCAAAGAGACATAGATAGAATGCAGAGCTGGGCTGAGAAGTGGCAGATGGAGTTTAACCCTGACAAGTGTGAGGTTGTCCATTTTGGAAGGACAAATCTGAATGCGGAATACAGGGTTAATGGTAGGATTCTTGGCAATGTGGAGGAGCAGAGAGATCTTGGGGTCTATGTTCATTGTTCTTTGAAAGTTGCCACTCAAGTGGATAGAGCTGTGAAGAAGGCCTATGGTGTGCTAGCGTTCATTAGCAGAGGGATTGAATTTAAGAGCCGTGAGGTGATGATGCAGCTGTACAAAACCTTGGTCAGGCCACATTTGGAGTACTGTGTGCAGTTCTGGTCACCTCATTTTAGGAAGGATGTGGAAGCTTTGGAAAAGGTGCAGAGGAGATTTACCAGGATGTTGCCTGGAATGGAGAGTAGGTCATACGAGGAAAGATTGAGGGTGCTGGGCCTTTTCTCATTGGAACTGAGAAGGATGAGGGGCGACTTGATAGAGGTTTATAAGATGATCAGGGGAATAGATAGAGTAGATAGTCAGAGACTTTTTCCCCGGGTGGAACACACCATTACAAGGGGACATAAATTTAAGATAAATGGTGGAAGATATAGAGGGGATGTCAGAGGTAGGTTCTTTACCCAGAGAGTAGTGGGGGCATGGAATGCACTGCCTGTGGTAGTAGTTGAGTCGGAAAATTTATGGACCTTCAATCGGCTATTGGATAGGTACTTGGATTAGGGTAGAATAAGGGAGTGTAGGTTAACTTCTTAAGGGCAGCACGGTAGCATTGTGGATAGCACAATTGCTTCACAGCTCCAGGGTCCCAAGTTCGATTTCGACTTGGGTCACTGTCTGTGTGGAGTCTGCACATCCTCCCCGTGACTGCGTGGGTTTCCTCCGGGTACTCCGGTTTCCTCCCACAGTCCAAAGATGTGCAGGTTGGGTGGATTGGCCATGACAAATTGTCCAAAATTCTATGATTAACCTAGGACAAAAGTTCGGCGCAACATCGTGGGCCGAAGGGCCTGTTCTGTGCTGTATTTCTCTATCTATCTATCTTTCTCTATCTAACACTCTTATTTCTGCCATCTGTAGAAATTGCTGCCGTAGTTAATATTTCTGCCATAGTATTAAGCTCGCACAATTAGATTGTTGCCTTTATCCCAGAGCAGTTTTATCCCTCTCCACATTTTTACCAGCAGCATACTTATAAAAGTTCTTGGCATTCCCTTTTATAATATCTGTAGCCTTTTTCGAAAACACAATTGTTAACTGTTCATTTTGATATCCAAAATCAACATGTTTGCACATCCTAATTCCAAGCTTTGAAAAACTCAAGATTCAACATCTCAAACATTCAGGCCAAACTATTTGAATCAACCAGATGTATTATAAAACAGTGTCACATATAATCCACGCTTCATTCCCTGTGCTAAGTGTGTACGCAGATGGGTTTGCATCTGTGCAGACTGACAGGACATACTGGCACACAAGAAATTATTTTAATCAGGCAATTTTTAGGCTATTGATTTTTCATTAATGTATGATAGAAATCTGGCAAAATGTAAAGAATGACCCAGTGCTGCCAGCTGTGTAAAGAAACAAATTAATTTTAGCACTAAACAGCAGGGATTAAGTTTAAACACTGGTGACTAGCAGAATGCCTTCAAATATATCCCCCTTTATGAATGTCTCAAGCAGTTGCATTGTTTAAGCCATCTCAATTGGGGACACTGCATGCATTCTGCACTTCCTTCTCAACTCTGTACCCAAAAATAAATCAATGAAGAACATTAATGTTTTCCAAACTTCTAAAAATCCTGGTATTTTAAACAGGTTGTGAAAAATCTACCAGTGGTGACCTATTGCAATGTTCCATTGACACAATTAAAACAGATTGTCCAATCTGGTACACCTGAATGGAGCAGAAATTATTGTAAATAAATTTGTTCTTGATTTTTCCAGGAGGAAACTAGAAATATTCCTCTCAAAAAAGAGATCTGTTATTCCTGCCTACCATTTATTTCCTGAGCACCGACATGTGCATTTGGTAAATAATGAACATGAATGAGCTCTCAAATCTATTTGTTGACACATTAGTCTAAGAATAACCAAACACACAATTCACCAGGAAAACATACTCATTTATCAATGTTTAATATTCTCGATATTAAGCTATAACAAATAAAACACAAAAAACGTTATCTAATGACAGTTAAGATCCCAGATGAGAACAAAATTATTTGCAATTTGTAAACTGTGAGGAAAGGTGACTGTATCTCAGGAGTGATAACACTTACCAATAAGTATCTTTTATGTTAAAACAAACTTTAACTAACTCCCTACACCTGCCACTGTATATTCCAATTAAGCAAACTAATATAGTTGAAATATCACAAAAGTTAACAATCAGGATGACTTGCTTTTCTCTGTCCACAGCCCTTGGAGAGATCCTTTCAGGAGCAAACTGAAAGACACCTGGCAGACCAATGGCAAGCGAGCATTTGCTGGTAATCAAATCATTACAGATCCAGGGAGAGGGATAATCACAGGTTAAAGAGGTGTGAATTGTCTCAAGCCAGAACAGTTGGTGGGATTTTGCAAATCCAGGCCAGATGGTGGGGGGGTGGATGTAATGCAACATGAATCCAAGATCCCTGTTGAGGCCGCACTCATGCGTGCGGAACTTAGCTACAAGTTTTTGCTCGGCAATTCTGCGTTGTCGCGTGTCCAGAAGACAGCCTTGGAGAAAGCTTACCCGGAGATCAGAGGCTGAATGCCCTTGACTGCTGAAGTGTTCCCCGACTGGAAGGGAACATTCCTGCCTGGTGATTGTCGCACGATGCCCGTTCATTCGTTGTCGCAGTGTCTGCATGGTCTCGCCAATGTACCACGCTTCAGGACATCCTTTCCTGCAGCGTAAGAGGTAGGCTACATTGGTCGAGTAGCACGAATATGTGCCGGTACCTGGTGGGTGGTGTTACCACGTGTAATGGTGGTATCCAAGTCGATGATCTGGCATGTCTTGCAGAGATTGCCCTGGCAGGGTTGTGTGGTGTTGTGGTCGCTGTTCTGAAGGCTGGGTAATTTGCTGTTGTCATTGAACAGGAGTGTGATGTCGGAGTCCTTGATGTCAAGATGCGCCAGGGATAAGTGCAGGGCCAGGGAGATAGCATCTGCTGTGGACTGGTTGCGGCGGTATGCGAATTGCAGTGGATCAAGGTTGTGTTGATGTGTCTCATGATCAACTCTCGAAGCACTTCATAACGATAGCTGTCAGGGCCACTGGTCGGTAGACGTTGAGGCACATTGTCTAGTTCTTCTTTGGCACGAGTATGATAATGGTCTTCTTGAAGCAGGTGGGAACCCCGGAACGGAGAAGTTGATGATGTCTGCGAATACACCCGCCAGTTGGTCCGCGCAGGATCTGAGTGCACAACCGGAGACTCTGTCAGGACCCGTTGCTTTCCATGGGTTCTCTTTTAAGAAGACCGATCTAACTTCTGAGGGTGTGACGGTAGGTATGGGTGTGTCTGAGGCTGTTGGGGCAGTTGACAATAGTTAATTGGATTCCAGCTCAAAATGAACATACAATGCATTGAGTTCATCGGACGGGGTGCTCTGTTACCAGAGATTCTACTCAGCTTTGCTTTGTAGCCTGTTATATTGTTTAAGCCTTGCCACAACCGACGAGTGTTTGTGTCGTTACTTTGCAACTCTAGTTTAGTCTGATATTGTCTCTTTGCGTCCCTGCTGGATCTGCGGAGATTGTACCTAGATTTGTTGACGAGATCAAGGTCACCCAGTCTTGAACGCCTGACACCCGGACTTCAGTAGGGAACGGATCTCTTGGTTAAAACATGATTTCTGATTGGGGAATGCACATATCGCCTTCTTTGGCATGCAGTCTTCAAAACACTTACTGATGAAGTCAGTGATGGTAATGGCATATTCTTACAGGTTGGCTGATGAGTACTTGAACATGGACCAGTTCATTGACTCCATGCATTCGCATAGGAGCTCTTGCGTTGCTTTGGACCAGCATTGCACGAACATCTTAATTTGATCCTCTCACTTAAGTTTTTACTTGTATGCCGGGAGAAGGAGTATCATCTTGTGGTCCGATTTTCCGAAATGTGGTCAGGGGATGCAGCGGTAGGCGCCTTGATGTTTGTGTAGCAGTGGTCAAGGATGTTAGGGCCCCTGGTGGGACAGGAGATGTGTTGGTGGAGTTTTAGGAAATACAATCTTGAGGTTGGCCTGGCTGAAGTCCCCGGCCATGATGAAGAAGGCCTCAGAGTATTCCGTTTCAAGGTTGTTTATAGCGGTGTATAATTCATCAAGCGCCCTCTTCACTTTCTCCTGGGGTGGGATGAAGACCGCTGCGATGATGGCAGAAATGAACTCCTGTGGAAGGTAGTATGGGCAGTACTTCACAGTCAGGTATTCCAGGTGCGGGGAGCAGTAGTTTGCCAGGGCCGCCACACAGGGGCTGTTTAGCACACTGGGCTAAATTGCTGGCTTTGAAAGCAGACCAACAGCAAGGTTCGATTCCCGTAACAGCCTCCACGAACAGGCGCCGGAATGTGGCGACTAGGGGCTTTTCACAGTAACTTCATTTGAAGCCTACTCGTGACAATAAGCGATTTTCATTTTCAAGGGGGAGTTGACAAGGAGGCAAACCCCTCCACCCTTCGCCTTGCCCGAGGACACCGTGTTATCCGTCCACTGAATTGAGAAGTCCTCAAGTTGTATTTAAAGCAACCAGATAAAGCAACCAGAAGGATAGAACAATTACGGGGTTCTGATGAATATGTTATTTCCCATCTGTTATTATCTACACCCTAGTGACCTCCAGGACAATATTCCATTAACCACCAATCTGTAAACAAGTAAAAGCTTCTCAAATCTATCAGCAGAACACTGCCTCTGCAAAATCAAGGATTACCTCACTTTTACAACTCCTTAAGCACAGCTTTAGCAGACACACTGGCTGTATGCATCTTACTCCATTTTTTAATAACATTAATGCAATAAATATAAACATTTCTAACATCCATCACACAATAAGCAAACTCCCATGAAACAGTCTCATAATTATTAAACCATGCAAACTTCACTAACAATATGAATGAAAAAACTAAGATGCATGATATATTTGTATACAACGTACAACTCACTGCACTACACAATGCACTGGTACTTCATACACTCTCCCTTGATTCCTGAATCTCAGTTTGGCTGTCTGAAAAAGTCATTGAATAGAAAAAAGACCATTCTTAAATGCCTCCTAGTGTTTGTCACAACTATCCATAGCTGCCATGGGTGACAGATATTTTAAATATTAAGTGTCACAAAGTTAACACACAATTGCTGCTACCTTAATGCTTAAAGTGTACTGTTCCCATGAATCCTAAAATCTGCTTACTAGATTCACAAATCCACCAAATAGCATTCTAATGTTTCTTGTTTTATTTTTTTATTAATCATCATCATCTTTAAAATAAAGGTTTAAGCAAGTGAAAAAAAAAATCAAATATTACATATTTTGCAGTCCCATGGTTAAACTTATCCATTCAATTGTCCTTTAATTACTTGATCAAATCATTTACTTGAAGGCTTCAACCTCTTCCAAAAGCCTGGACTTGGATTAATGTTTTTCTCAGAGCCCGATAAGGGAGAGCAGCAAGGAGGAGAGCAAATAGATATTTTAGGATGAGATGAGTGACCATGGAGCAAGGGTGAGAGAGTGATTGATTCAAAGTGGAAGACAGCCTGCAATGAGGGTGTAGTAGGAAGATACATGGAAAGTGTGAAGGATGGAGGGGTTGGGCATTTCCGATACATTGTGTAAAATGGCTTCTGTCTGAAGTTTTTGTTTTACCAAAGATGACTATGGAAAGCCACAGTGCACAAGTAACAGTACACAAAGGTGTTCTACAAATATCCCCCATTTTATAAAAAGAAAAAGCACATTGCATATACTATCCCCTGCAGCTGCAAGTTACCGACATGCAAAGTCTCTACAGAAGGCCATCACACGTGAATAGAAAACAGTTACTTCCACAGTCTGTCTCTAAACACATTGCACACATAATCTTTAAAGTGTCCAGACCTTCTAATGGTACACGTGAGGTTTTTGTCGCTTGCTCGCCTGATATCCGCTGGCTCCTGGAATGACATTGCTTCTTTGAGGAATGCCAATGCCATAGTGAGTGTTGCTGCTGATCTGTTCCATTCATTGGAGAGCAGTTAATCTCTGGGATTAATGGTCGTTTCATTCTTTTTTCAATTGGCAAAATCAAATTCTTCCTCCTCAGCTGCCTGCTGTGAAGGCACAGCTTCTCCAGTTGCATGTATGTATCTGCAGTATCAACAGTATTCACTTTCACCATATACGATTGAGGTACGATTGTGGAGATGTGTTTTTCTCAGTTTCCTTATCATTCGTCAAGTTTCTGAATTTGTGAATTGTGAACTGAAGGCCATTGTCACTCATCACAATGTCAGGAATGTCATAGCAACTGAAGTGTGCTTTCAGGCATTCTACAATCTCACTGACAGCCAATGACATCAGCTTGTGTCACTTCCAGTAGTCTGAATAGTAGTTAATGGTAACGTGATAGTCAGTTCCAAAGAGATCGATTCCATTCTTCATCCATGGTCTATCTGGGATGTCATGAGTGGCTCTTTAACTTCAAGGATCATAGAATTTACAGTGCAGAAGGAGGCCATTCGGCCTATCGAGTCTGCACCGATCCTTGGAATGAGCACCTCACCTAAGTCCACATCTCCACCCTAGCCCCATAGCCCAGTGACGCCACCTAACCTTTTTGGACACTAAGGCAATTTATCATGGCCAATCCACCTAACTTGCACATCTTTGGACTGTGGGAGGAAACCAGAGCACCCGGAGGAAACCCACGCAGACACGGGGAGAACTTTGCACAGACAGTGACCCAAGCTGGGAATCAGATCTGCGACCCTGGGGCTGTGAAGCAATAGTGCTAACCACTGTGCTACCTGCCGCCTGTTTACTTGTTTAGCTTGGTGACCATTACAAGCATTACACTGGCTGTTGTCATCCTTAGGAACTTAATTCCTTGACAATTTTCTTCAGCATCTATTTTCTCATCTCTTTAGGGATGATGATTCCAGCTCATTTGTAGAAGTGCCATCCTGGGTGATCACTTTTTCCTGGTATACACAATGCTCTGTAATAGGAACAGGTGGGTCCTTGACTGTTTCAGGCCAACCTTGCATCGCTACTTCCAGTAGCACTTGGGGAGTTTCATCCCATTGCATCGTTTGTGTGATCTGAGCAAGATGCTTGTCTATCAGATGCAAATTCTCTGCAGGGTTGATGACTTCCAGACCATGTTGTGCTGTTGCTGTTCAGTGAATCGGAAGATTTCACACTCTGTTCTAGTATCATCTACTGTATTCAAAGGGATTAGGGCTCTCGACAGCATGCCAATGATGCACATCAGCTTCCCTTGCTGGCACACCATTTTCAAATGTTTCTGCAAACAAAATAACATCCTTTACAACGCTTCAGAATAGACAGGCTGTTTGAGAAGCTGCTTTGAAATGGTTTGTAATCCGACTCTACCACCGATTGATTCTCTCTCTCAAACGGGTATTGATTAAAATGCTTACAAGCAAAGACAATAGCCAGGCACTCTTTTGTAATCTATGCATCGCGTCATTCAGTTTGGGTTAACACTTTAGATGAGGACGCAACTGGATGTCTTTATATGAAGTTTGCTCCAAGTTCTGTTTCACTTGCATCACACTGCAGAGTGACTTTGTGATTAGCATCATACACAGTACTTCAGCACTAGGGTTGTCACTAGCTGTCGGTTACTTCATCACTGCTCGAACATGCACCACCAACATCAGGGCAAAGTCCTTTTACTGTCAGTACATGACCTATGTACTTGCCTTTAGTCACCTTCATTTGCAGTTTTTTCTTGTTTGGCTTTGGGTTCATCTGATGAGCTCTTTCGTAAAGTCTTGTTCAATTCTGATCATGGTCTGTGATAGCTGAGATGAAGGGATTTTGCTCAGTGTATACACTCTGTAACAATAAACCTTCTTTCTTCCCACTGCACTGGGTCTCAGCTTAGTTTGCCTTCTTGGAGTGATCATCATTTCACTTTTGATGGCTTCATTTTACAGTCATCTTGGGCAACTTTACACAGGTCTGTGAAGCTCATGATGTTGCATTGGAGTCTATACTTCTCATGAATGTGATGCTCTCTTCTGCAGTCGTCATTCCAAAAGTCACAAACCATTTTTAACATCGACACCCAATGGTGTCAACCTGTTCTAAGGTGCAGGGTAATTTGTCAGAATCATTGTCCAACAGCTCTCGAGCAACCATCTTTAAGTGTTTTGTTCTCTTCTTTCTTGCAAAATACTCTGTGCAAAGTGATTCAGCATCTTGCAATTGGAGCACTGCTTTCCCCATGCTGAACGTGCTTCCTTTTCTCTCGTGGGGTGTCCTCTGTGACATTTACATCCAGTACTCAGGCCTTGATCCTTCTTCTGGTCCTTTTGAAAATATTTCTTCATTGCCTTGTGCTTGGAAGGCCTGAACTGCCCCTCAGCATAGTGCTCAGCCTCCTCAGTTCTCCCATTAATACTCTTTAGTTGGTTCTCTCTTCTCTCAGCAGATTTGCTCTCAGAAGAGGACCTATGATAATCCTATCTCTAATGAGACCATCTTTCAGTTGTTGAAAATCCCAAGATTCAGCTTGACATTTCAATACAGTCACATACTGATCAATATTCTCCGCCCCCCCTTTCTGAACTCTGGCGTTGAAGACATAGCGTTTATAAATAACATACGTCAAGGATTCAAAGTGGATTGTCAAGGTCTTCAAAATTTCACTAGATTGGCTTTTACGCTACTCAGTGAGGTCTAAGGTGCAATACAGCTTATAGCACACTTTCCCTGTTAAGAGTGGCTACGGTTACTTATTCAGGTTTCCTGTTCAATTCTGTGGCAATTTCATAGTTCTGCCGTTGAGACTGGAAGAATTTCCAATTCCTTTTCAAATCTCCCTTCATCTCTATTGGAGCAGGTACTTGAATAATCGAAACAATATTGGCTCACCCAGCATTCAATGTCCTGTTGAGAACTGAGTATTCTCTGCTGTTTCTTACAGCAGCTGGCTCTCTTACAGCTATCAAAATCTGCTTAACTCAGCGGCATATTCCTGACAGCATTTTCCAAGTGATGCATAAAAATGGCTTCTTAACAAACCTTTGTTTTACCCAAAATGACCTGAAGTTGCTTGACTATGGCAAGCCACAGTACTGAAGAGACATCAGGGCACAAAGACATTTCGCCAAACAGGCTGCAACTGGAAGAGAGCCAAATTTTCCCTGTGACCCTCATTCCAAATGTATCGTGCAGCTGATGGTAGTTCCCTTACCCACTGTTATCCATTATGTTATGCTACACTACCCAGCATGAAGAAATGGTTTAGGGCAGAGAAATAAGCAAAATGATATGTCAAAGGGAATAAAATAATAGAGAAAGAGAAGAGAAGGGAGAGCAGGAAAATGAAGAAATCACAGACAGATGTTATGACACCCTAGGCTGGGGCACGGTCAATTCCAGCCCCCCTTGACCCAGAGTCGCAATAGTATTGAATGACAAATAATTCTTAGAAAAATACCCAAAGTCTTTGGCCCTTACCGTCATCAGGTCTGCAAATTTAAACATAATTACTTTTTATTAATAACAAGGACTATAATGAAAAATGTAGCAAATACAACTGGAGAGAGAGAGAGAGAGAGAGGGGAGCCGATCTTTGATCCAATCATTGGCCTTCTTGTCAATTTACGGGCCAACAGACAACCAATCGAACAGATTCTCACCCCATCTCCCGGGTGCCATAGACTCTGGATTCTGCACTCCAAACCTAGCGGAGTGTACTATGTTGCAGCGGAGTGTACTATGTTGCAGCGGAGTGTAATATGTTGCAGCGGAGTGTACTATGTTGCAACTTCTTGAATTCCTCATTCTCTCTGCTGCTTGACTTAAAGATACATGTCCATTAGGCATCCATGCATCAAAAATGATAACGGCAAAAACAAAGGAAGGGGAAATAAGAGAATCAACAGGAAGGACCCATGTAACAATCACATGTAAACAAAGCACAAAAGATCAGCTAATGATAAATAATATACATGTTTAAAAATGCTTTTAGAAAGCATTTCATTTCTGCAATTTGTAACATTTCATTTCAAATAGGCTGGTTGCTTCTTTGAGCCTGACATGCTTTCATTACAAATGCTGCAAGTCAGGGTAGGTTTCTCAGCACTTCACTGAAATGAGGCCAAAGAAGGTGAAGCATTTTGATGTAAAGTATCGAGAGTGAAATAAATTTAAAAAGTAATAGAAGTGTGCTAACAGCCGAACTGGTGTCACAGGCAATTAGCGTCCCCAGGTAGTATCCCCATTAGTATTCCCACTGGTGGGTTCATTTTATAATACAACTAGGCCTTCCATCCTAAAAGATTAACTGGGCTTGACAACCACATTGCTTTGCTTCTTTCCAGATATAAGCCAAGGCAACATAAAACAAGTCAACGTACTGGGTAGCACATTTCCGATTGAATGTAATAGGATTTAGAAAAACCAATTAAATCCACAGATTGACTAGTTCCTCCTGATTGGTTTGCACTTTCACTGGCAGTGAATTTGCTCAGGCTTCTTGAGCACCAACTCAATGGAGCAGTCATGGTCAAAAAGCTTACAAATTATCTGCTGCACAGGGTCCACGATTTCCAATCATTACTTGGTCAGTACTGAGCTTGTAAATTATTGGCCTGAGAACTGAAAAATCATTAATGCGATGGAGGATTTTAAAGTTGCAGCATTGCCAGAATTAGGAACTGAATTATAGGGTGGTCAGACCATCTGTTAAGTATTTTTACAACTTATGCCGTTCCAAAATCATTTATGCTGCACCTTTAACAAAGTAAAATACCCCCTGGGCTTCGTAGGGGTGCTATGAAACAAAATTTGGCACAGTGCCAACTATGGAAATATTCGGGCAGAAGACCCCATTGAAGGAAGAATAAGGAATAAAGAGCCAGAGAAGGTTTGGTAGGGAATTCCAGAGTTCAAGTCAAGCCTTAATTTGCCTTCAGCCTACGAAAAGGAGGATCAATGACACTTTTATATAATTGCAAATTCAGTATTGTAGAATTGATCTAATTAGTCGAGCACTGCTGACTGCTCCAGTGCCACCTGGTTACCATGAGCCATCAGAAGCAATATGTTTGATCAGATTGTTGGAAAAATATTTTCACTTATGATGAAGCTAAATTTCATCCCCGCTACTCCCTTATTAAAAGTTTTTTAATTTCTTCTGCTTAGCGTCTTCGCTTCTCCCTCTCAACTATCCTCACATGATTCCCTTCCAAATAAATCTGTTCAGAGTATTCACTTTCACCTTTTCATAGGAGTTGTAAGAGTAGAGTACTATAGCTCCAAGCAATGCTCCCTCTACTCACCTTTGCCTTTCACTCTGTTCCCCAGCCTTCAGTTCCTCTCTCATTACTTTGGTGGTTCACAACTAATCTAAAAAGAAAATTTCCCCTTCTGCTAATGTTGCAGGCTTCTTATTGATAATAGATTCATAATAGATTCTACCCATTGGGTGCCTACTCCCAAACCAATTCAGTTTCGCAGAATCAATCATCTTAGTTTTTAAATCCTGCCCAATCCCAGCCTCAACGCCTCACCAGAACTTAGCTCTCCATTCGCTCACGCCTGACAGCCTTCCAGTTTTTCTAACATGCCGATATATTGTGATAACAAAAACCTGCAGTGCATAAGGGAATATTATGTTCAAGGGTGTTGATTTCTTGCACAACACCGTCCACCATGATTTAAAGCCTCGGCTTGGTCAGGGCAGCATAGTGGTCAGCACTGCTGCCTCACAGCGCCAGAGACCTGGGTTCAATTCCGGTCTTGGGTAGCTGTGTGGAGTTTGGGCATGTTCTCCCCATGTCTGTATGGGTTTCCTCCGGATGCTTTGGTTCAAAGATGTGCAGGTTAGGCAGATTGGCCATGCTAAATTACCCCTTAATATCCAAAGGTTAGGTGGAGTTACAGGGATAAGATCTGGGTGGGGTGCTCTTTTAGAGGATCGGTGCAGACCCGATGGTCCAAATTGCTTCCTTCTGCATTGTAGGGATTTTATGATGTTATGATGCCACAACATGGTTACAACCCATTTCCCTCAGTCCCACAAGTAGCCCAACCCTCCCTCCCTCAGTCCAAGCTCTCCTCTAAATCACAAATATTTTGTTAACTTTGATATGATGTACTCATCGCTGTCTAGGCCAGCTTTTATTGCCCATGCCTAATCACCCTCGAGAAGGTGGTGGTTAGCTGCCTTCTTGACCATTGCAGTTGATATGGTGTAGGTACACCTATAGTGCAGTCAGAAAGGAAGTTCCAGGATTTTAACCTAGCAACCATGAAGGAAAGGCAAAATAATTCCAAGTCAGGATAGAGTGTGGCTTGGAGGGGAACTTGCAGGTGGTGGAATTCCCATTCAACTGCTTCCCTTGTCCATCTTGGCGGTAGAGGTTGGGGACTTGAAAGATGTTTTCCAAGAAACCTTGGTGAGTATTTGAGGAGTCATGAATGGGGCTGGGCACTGAACATTGCACAGTGAACATCCCCATTTCTGACCTTACTGTGAAGGGGTCATCAATTAAACAGCTGAAGACATTTGGGTCTAGGCCGCTACCCTGAGGAACTCCTGCAGTGATGTCCTGGGACTGAGATGATTGACCTCCAACAGCCACAACGATATTCCCTCGTGCCAAGTATGATTCCAACAAGTGACGAGTTTTCTCTGATTCGCACAGACTTCAGTTTTTCTAGGGCTCGTTGATGCCACATTCGGTCAACGGCTGCCTTGATGTCAAGGCAATCACTCTCACCTCACTTCTTGAATTGAGCTCTTTTTCAAAAAATAACCAACACCCCCGCACCCCGCCCACCTTCCGTGCCCTGCAGCCTCTCTGCGTCCTCATTTTTTTAAACCCCCAAAGTCCCCCCAGCTCCCCTGCTGACTTAACTTACCCTGGACGAAGTCGTTAAACGGTTTCCATCTCCGGGCAAACCCCTCCACAGACCCTATCAAGGCGAACTTGATTTTTTTCCAGCCTAAGGAATTCCGCGAGGTCGCTCACCCAAAACCCCTGGTTTCGGCGGCTCCCTTGACTCCTTCCTTCCTAACAGGAACCGTCTCGGGGCTACCAGAGAAGCAAAGGCCAAAACGTCGGTCTCTCTCCCCCCTGGACTCCCAGGTGTTCCGACACTCCAACAATTGCCAATTTTGTACTCGGGGTCACCTTCACCCTCAGCACCTCAGACAGCACATCAGCGAACACCCGCCAAAATCCCTCCAGCTTCGGAAAGGCCCAAAACATGTGGACATGGTTTGCCACCCCCCTCCCTGTCCACTCCTATCCTCCGCCCCCTCAAAAAACCTGCTTATTCTGCCCACCGTCATTTGTACCCTGTGAACTACTTTCGATTGAATGAAGCGCACAAAAGGTTGCATTCATCCTTCTCAGAGTCTCCTCCCGTAACCCTGCCTCCAGCACCCTCCGCAGCTCTTTCTCCCACTTCCGCTTAACCTTTCCCTTTTGGGGCTCCCTCCTAGTCATTAATTATTTACAAATCTCCAACACCCTGTCCTCACCAACCCCCGTTTTCAACACCACTTTGTCCTGCAACTCCGGGGGCGGCAGGTCAGGAAAGGACGGCACCTGTTTCCTCGCATAGTTTTGTATCTGTAAGTACGGAACCCATTCCCGCTGGGCAGTCCCTCCAAGCTTGGAAAGCTGCCCCCCCCCCCAACAAATAGGTCCCCAAACCCTCAATCCTGGCCAGCAAGAAAGGAAGAGGCGCCAAGCTAGTGCTCTTACACAAGGTGGTCTCCATACGCTCCCAAACCGACACCTCCCTCACTACCCACTTCCTTACGATGGCGATATTTGCCGCAGAGTAATAATTCATTAAGTTTGGCAAAGCAAGCCTGCCCCCCCCTACCCCTTCAGCAGCACCTTCTTCACCCGTGGGGCTTTCCCCACCCACATAAACCCTGAGATCAATGTTCCGAAAGAAGGCCTTTGAGATAAAAATTGGAAGGTTCTGGAATATAAAAAGAAACCTCGTGGTACAAACATCTTCACGGACTGCACCCGCCCTGCCAATGACAGCAGGAGCACATCCCACCTCTTAAAATCGCCCTACATATGCTCCATCAACCGTGCCAAATTTAATTTATGTAATTGCTCCCATCCCCGCGCCACCTGGATGCCCAGATACCTAAAACTTGGTCCCACTACCTTAAACGGCAGCTCGCCCAACCTCCTCTCCTGTCCCCACGCCTGGATCGGAAAGCCCTCACTCTTCCCCATGTTTAACTTTTACCTAGAAAAACAGGCTTGAATTCCACCAAAGTGTCCATGATCCCCCCCCAAATATTCCAATGGGTCCGAGAGGAATTCAGCTCTTTTGTGCACGTTTCAACCCAGGCTATAATGAGGTCAGGAGCTGAGTGGTCTTGGCAGAGCCCAAATTGAACATAGAAGAGGTTATTTCAGAGTAAGTGCTGCTTGATAGCACTGACGGAGACACCTGTCATCACTTTACTGAGGATCAAAAGTAGACTGTTGGGGGCAGTAATTGGCTAGTTTGGATTTGACTCACTTTTTGTGTACAGGCCACACCTGGGCAATTATCTACATTATCAGGTAGATGCCAGTGTTGTAGCTGTACTGGAACAGCTTGGTTAGGAGTTTGGTTAGTGCTGGAGAACAGGTCTTCAATACAATTGCTGGAATGTTGTCAGGGCCCATAAACCTTGCAGCATTCAGTCCCTTCAGCTGTTTCTTGATTTCCCATGGAATCAAACTGGCGGAAGACTTGCATGTGTGATGCAGGGAAGCTTAGGAATAGGCCACAATAGGGTATCCACTCGGCGCTTCTGGCTGGAGATAGTTGCAAATGCTTCAGCCTCGTCTTACATCTTAAATATCATAGCTGTCACTAGGATAGACTGTCAATATCAAACTCATGTTAACTGCCTTAATAATACACAACTTAGAAAATTGAGCAAATTAGCAAAGCAATGTATGACAAATGGGGGGCTGCAAGAAAACTGCAAGTGGCTGAACCAATATATGGACAGAAAAAGTGAGGCGCTAAAAAAGTGTTTGAGAACCAGAGAGTCACACACAAGCAAGAACTAGATAACAAGAATGAAGAGAGTGGGAGAGAAACAGAGAGACCATGGCAAGAGAAAAGTCCCATTGTATTTCTGTAATCACCCCAGAAAAAGGGACATTGGCAATGCTTAATGAACCAGCCTAAATATTTCACACAATTAGGAATAAAATGAGTTGTTGGGTAAAAAACAAAGTACAACTTTCTGGTCTATCACACTTACACATCGTCAATGATCCACTAAACATAGGATGCAACATAAAATAAAACGTTTTAGAAATAGTCAGCAATCTTATAATCTTCTAAACATTGGTTGTACTTTAAAGATTTAAAGGTGAAAGGCAAGGCCATTTTTCACATGAAATTACATGCTTCATGTTTGCTGAATACATCAGCTGTAGAACTGGAATGACATTTTCCCTAGAATTATATTCTATGTCCCTATTAGATGTGCTTTCCTTTTGATTTAAATAAAGTAAAGCACACAATAACAATCTAACTTCAGCAATATCACAAATAAAGCCCCTTTGTCACGTATCTAGTTATAAGAGGCTTTGAAGAGGAAAATATGTTTCAGGCAAAACTCACCTAATGTGTTGTGAACACCATCAGCCTCTTCTTTGACTGTCTCATCTAATCGTTCCAGGTTCTGAACTAGCAGTGCTACCACTTGTCCTTCCAACTAAATTAAGGCAGAAACAGATAACATTACAACAAGCCGCTTCTGCGTGAATTGTTAAACCCTTTAATATTGAAGGAATGACACATTACAAGTCACACACATTTTTGCTTATAGACATGATTTACTTACAAAAAGAAATCAAGGCCAACAGAGACACTGTCTGGTTGGCAGACATTCTACTGACTTGTGGGTAGTTTGTCACATCATACAGAAACTAGAGTAATGGCTGATTGCAGCATGGAACAATTAACATGTGTTTGCTGGTTATAAAGAACGCAGATAGCGGACTCAGTAATAGCTATTGTTGCCTCTCCTGTGGGGAAGGGCCCAAAAGTACAGGCACACTACCATCAATCACTTCTGCAGAGACAACCCTCTTTTCTCTCAGTTCACCAGCATCAAGTTTGGCCCCATGATTATCTTACTACGATAAAGCACAAAGTGACGTGCAAACTCCTTTAAGTTCAATGTTTCAAACTGTTAAGTGAAGTCACAGACAAAACAAAATCATATGTTCCAATAAAACAAGCCTGTGCCAAAAGTAAAACTTTTACGCAGTGAAAAAGCAACGCCTACTCAACTCCCATGCTGGGTGCCAGGCGAGCACAGCATCCACTAAATTCACCGACTCTCTCATCCATGCTACAAATCATATTTTCAAAAAACTCAAAAGAAAAGAGTTATCAAATACAATTTCCCTTTCAGTGCTGACTCTGGTTAATTATATTATGATTTTCTAATTACATTGTTACCACATCCTAAATAATAGATTCAGTATTTTCACTACTATTCATGCTAGGTTAACAGTAAATGGCCTATCGTTTCCCCTTTACCATCCTCCTTTTTTAAGTGGCAGGGTTGTGTTTGCTATCTTCTAATCCTATTCTAGAAACGAAGGAATGCAGAATGATCAAACCCAATGCATCCATTCCTGCTGCAGCTATCTAGTCAGCTCCAGGGGATTTGTCACCACCTATTCCCATTAATGTTTCCATACTATTTCTTTAATTTTACTTATTTCTTTTAAGTTCCTCTTTCATGCTAGATCTTCGGGTTCCCCATTCTTTCTGGAATGCTTTTTGTCTTTCACTTCTAGGGGTTTAGCCACATGCCCAGGTTGAAAAGACTGGCCATTCAATTCAGCCAATCATCTGGATCTCATAACAAGCAACCAAATATAAAAGACTGCCACATTTCGTGTGTCAGCAGTATAGTCCATCTTGCTATGACCCACGTGGATGAAGTAAACTCCATTAACCCACAAAGACTACAATCTGCTTTTTATTGAGAAAACATGGATTATATTTGAAAATGTTAATGAATTCATCTGATTAACTCTTTGTGAATTGTTTGCAAGCTTCTAGCACGAGCATTTTCACACAGGAAAAAGACAAAGTTGTCGAGGAGAATACTGAGATACAGGCTACTGGACTAGAAGGGCTTGAGGTTCATAAGGAGGAGATGTTAGCGATTCTGGAAAGTGTGAAAATAGATAAGTCCCCTGGGCCGAATGGGATTTATCCTAGGATTCTCTGGGAAGCTAAGGAGGAGATTGCTGAGCCTTTGGCTTTGATCTTTAAGTCATCTTTGTCTACAGGAATAGTGCCAGAGGACTGGAGGACAGCAAATGTTGTCCCCTTGTACAAGAAGGGGAGTAGAGATAACCCCGGTAACTATAGACCAGTGAGCCTTACTTCTGTTGTGGGAAAAGTCTTGGAAAGTTTTGGAAAGGTTTATAAGAGATAGGATGTATAATCATCTGGAAAGGAATAATTTGATTAGAGATAGTCAACATGGTTTTGTGAAGGGTAGGTCGTGCCTCAAAAACCTCATTGAGTTCTTCGAGAAGGTGACCAAACAGGTGGATGAGGGTAAAGCAGTTGATGTGGTGTATATGGATTTCAGTAAAGCGTTTGATAAGGTTCCCCATGGGAGACTATTGCAGAAAGTACAGAGGCATGGGATTCAGGGTGATTTAGCAGTTTGGATCAGAAATTGGCTAGCTGATAGAAGACAAAGAGTGGTGGTTGATGGGAAATGCTCTGACTGGTGTCCAGTTACTAGTGGTGTGCCACAAGGATCTGTTTTGGGGCCGTTGCTGTTTGTCATTTTTATAAAATGACCTGGAGGAGGGCGTAGAAGGATGGGTGAGTAAATTTGCAGATGACACTAAAGTCGGTGGAGTTGTGGACAGTGCAGAAGGATGTTACAAGTTACAGAGGGACATAGATAAGCTGCAGAGCTGGGCTGACAGGTGGCAAATGGAGTTTAATGCAGAAAAGTGTGAGGTGATTCATTTTGGAGGGAATGACAGGAAGGCAGAGTACTGGCTAATGGTAAGATTCTTGGTAGTGTGGACAAGCAGAGAGATCTCGGTGTCCATGTCCATAGATCCCTGAAAGTTGCCACCCAGGTTGAGAGGGTTGTTAAGAAGGCATACGGTGTGTTAGCTTTTATTGGTAGAGGAATCGAGTTTCGGAGCCATGAGGTCATGTTGCAGTTGTACAAAACTCTGGTGCGGCTGCATTTGGAGTATTGTGTACAGTTCTGGTCCCCACATTATAGGAAGGATGTGGAAGCATTGGAAAGGGTACAGAGGAGATTTACAAGATTGTTGCCTGGTATGGAGGGAAGATCATATGAAGGCGAAGGACTTGAGGCTGTTTTCGTTAGAGAGAAGAAGGTTAAGAGGGGACTTAATTGAGGCATACAAGATGATCAGAGGATTAGATCGGGTGGACATCGAGAGCCTTTTTCCTCGGATGGTGATGTCCAGCACGAGGGGATATAGCTTTAAATTGAGGGGAGATAGATATAGGACAGATGTCAGAGGTAGGTTCTTTACTCAGAGAGTAGTAAGGGCGTGGAATGCCCTGCCTGCAACAGTAGTGGACTTGCCAACACTAAACGCATTCAAATGGTCATTAGATAGGCATATGGACGATAAGAGAATAGTGTAGAGGGACTTAAGAAGGGTATCACAGGACGGTGCAACATCGTGGGCCAAAGGGCCTGTACTGCGCTGTAATATTCTATGTTCATTGTTGCAGGAAATGAGATATTGCTTGGCTTGCTGAAAGTGAATTTTTATAAAACACAACGGATTGGATTATGCATTCAGTAGTGAAAGGATAGAACTCCTGCCAAGACAATGCAGGAGTTCCTTGGGTTAGTGCCCTAGACCCAGCCATTTTCAGTTGGTTCATCAATTACTTCCTTCCATCACAAGGTCAGAAGTGTGGATGCCCGCTGAAGATTGCACCATGGTCAAAACCATTCATGACTTCTCAGATACTGAAGCAGTCCATGCCCATATGCAGCAAGACTTGGACAACATTCAGAATGGGACTGATAAGTGGCAAGCTACATGTGTGCCGCACAAAGAGCAGGCAATTGCCATCTCCAACAAGAGAGAATCTAACCATCTTCCTTTGACAATCCCCATTTGCCCCACTAACAGCATCAAGGGGTTACCATTGACCAGAAACCAAACTGAACCAGCCACATAAATAAAGTGGTGACAAGAGCAGACCAGAGGCTGGAAATTCAGCAACAAGTAACTCACTTCAGCCCACCACCTACAAGGCACAAGTCAGGACTTTAATGGAATACTTGTCTGGATGAGTGCAGCTTCAACATCCAGGAAAAAACAGCCTGCCTGGCTGGCACACCATTTAGCACCTTAAACATTTACTTCCTCCACTACTGACACACAATGCACTGCATGATCGACTGCAGAAATTCACCAAAACTTTTTGGAAGAACATTCCAAACTCGCACCCTCTACCATCTAGAAAGGCAGAAAACGCATGAGACTTTAAACTGTCAGCAATAAAGATACACTCACTGCCATCACGGCCAGAGCCAGGAGAACAGATTCAAAAGGGTTTTTCAATCCAAGTATTCAACAAAACAAGCTTGGTGTATGCACTCTCAAAAGGCGGTGACAATTTGTTAACCGAGGTATTCTGTTTGCGACAGTATGCTCCAATTTACTTTAAAAAATAGATTTCTTCATGAGTAAACTACTTCTATTTTATCAGAATTGGTGTATTAGGAGACTTGGGGAGAGAAAAGAATTGATAAATTCTCCACGTATAGAAACATGCACTGACTCTTGCCTTTATTATGCTGTCACCTGCCATTTTGAATACAGCAGGGGGACATTTAATGTACCTTTGGCTCATGGTCAACCTCCTGGAACCTCTCCTTTTCTGTCAATAGCGGCGAAATAATTTCAATCACTAATTTCAACAGATCTGTTAAGATGAAGGCCGACACACGGTGGCATTACTGTACTGCCTTGGTTTGCCAGAATTGCACATTTCAACAATCATTGGGCGCTCACCTCAAATGCGAAAACCAACAATTAATAGCAAAATAAAACTCAAGTTCTTCAGTTCGCATTCTCTTTGTCACTAGATTCACAAGAAAATTGAGAATGGTCGGACTGCAATCGTTCTGAAGACCAGCCCTGCTTGCAAAGCTCCATAGCCTTGCAGCTCTAAATGTATAGCCCTTTAGAAGCACCCAGTAAGACCAGGAAGAAAGAAGGTAACAAATGGGAACTATTTTTCTTGTTTCATTGAACAAGTAGCCCTTCAGATTCCAAGCCATTGGAGATCTGACAACTATCAGATCATGATAAGCATAGTCACAGTTTGACTGATCGGTTTCCTGTATAACAGAAGCATGGTTGATTCTTCTTTGCTCAATTAGAGGTGGACAACAAATAGCAGTCTTGCAAGTGATACAAATAAGCATACCCACTACTGTAACTTAACTCAGCCAATGTATGGCTCTAAAAATTTGCAATGCATCAGCGTTCTTCAAACTCGGGTGAGTAGCGAGCGGGTGTCCGCGACGTTCCCGATCGCGCAAATCCAACGCCGGCTGCAAGCGGCCTTCAAAATGGCTGCAAACATGTAAACAAAATTCTGCCGCATTGCACATGCCAAAACTATGCGCATGTGTGCCGATGACCGGGCACGCATGCGCAGTGCGGCCGCTATATTTTTAAACAGTCGCAGCTTTTTGGTTTACAAGCTCGGGGGTTTTTTATTCATTTATTTTGTTCATTTAATTTTTTTTCCATTTATTTTACTCATTTTTGTTTTATTTACAAGTTTGGGGGGATTTGTTCATTTTATTTATTTATTTTATTAATTTAATTTTTATTTTTTTCCTTTATTTTATTCATTTTATTTTTTTACAAGCTCGGGGGGGGGTTTATTTGATAAAATTTTACAGGAAGAAAATGTAGAACTTTGGACAGATGGAGACTCCATACTTTCCGTCACCGGAAGGCTTCACCTTCATCCAACAGGTTCCATTGGAGGAGCGTATACGAGGGCGAATGGGACCCAAAACCATTTCCTCCATTTTTGTCAGCAGCAAACAAAGTAAGAGAAAATGATGGGTCGCGCAGGTCGGCCGGGTTGGGTCCCGAAGGTTGGCCGGTTGGTAAAAATGGGTCCCCGGGAAAAAAGTTTGAAGAACACTGCACTACATGGCTTGTGGCCGATTCATTACACGGATTGAGTGTCAAGTGCATTATTCAACACTTCTCTAGAAAGAGAGAATGCTACACTGCCAGTGCTTCAATCTCTCTAATGAGATACCAATCTCAGGCTCTGCCTGATTCTTCAAATGGACATAAAAATTTTCATGGCAGGTTTGAAGCAGTGAGAAAGAATTTGACATCTGTCTTGGACAATATTTAATGCTCATGTTGAACTGATCAAATTAGCTCATTGTCATTTGTAGAAATTTGCTGCAACCAAATTGATTACCAAAAGAATCAGCAACAATACTAACCGAGAAGGATTTTGCGATATCCGGAGGGGCAAAACAAATTCAAATTTGGTCTTCGTAAAGCTACCCATTTTATAATTTATTTATTAATTGGAATATGAACTACAATGTATTAAAACATCTAACACTGAAACTCACATACTTCAAATCTCTTCACCAAGTTTGTTGATTTGTTGGAACTATTCCTGGAGTACTGAAACTTCTGTATAGATTCAAAGTCCAAAAGGTCGTCATTGAAACTCAATTATCAGCCACTGCTTTCCATTTTTTTGCCAACTGAACCAGAAATCCCTATTCTCAATCTGCCTTCAGCCAAAGCTTTCAAGTTTGGCAGCCTTCACATCAGAAGCTTTGATGTATAATAGAGAAATGCAAGGCTCGTCGCCATTGCCTTAATACATTTGCAAAGAAAATTCCAAAAAGAAACCTTTTGTTTAAAAAAATATTTATTTTAAGGTTGTGCTGATTAAAATCAATCTTCATGAACAACAGCTGTAACACTCAATAGATTATTATTCTTGCCCTATAGTTTAGGTGCCTGGAACATAAACCCAGGTCACAAGAAAGCTCTGGGATTATTCACAGGACTGGGGAAGAAATAATCAGGTTTATTTGCAATCTCAGCAACCATCAAGAACAGTCTATCTCCAGTTGCACCTCCTTACTCCTAAGAAAACTAATCAACCCTGTCACTGAATGAAGTGGTACATTATTTTGTGGTACCAGTCACAGCTTGCTTTTGTGGCGGATGGTTACGAATATTGCAACACTGATAGATATTGACCTTCAGTTCATTAGTTTGTCAGTTAAAATGAGATTATTAAACCAGGTGCAAGCATGTTCCAATTTACCTCAACAACCATTAGGAGCAGCTTCCAGATAAAAGGGCTTTAATTGAATTAGTCAGCTAGTAACAGGATTTTAAGTATCTGAAAAAGTACCAAGAGATGCATAATAGATTCTCAGAATGGTGATCTGTAGTTCGTGGTCTTCCGCAGGGATCCGTGCTGGTACCTCTGTTGATTGTAGTATAAATGATGTGGAGAAAAATGTGGGTGGTCGGATTAGTAAATTTGCAGATGACATGAACATTGGTGGAGTTGCTCATAGTACCGGGGATTGTCAGAGGATATAACAGGATATAGATAGATTGGAGACTTGAGCACAGAAATGGCAGCTGGAATTTAACCTAGACAAATGCGAGGTGATGCATTTTGGTGATCAAATCTAGGTATGAATTATACTGTAAATAGCAGAACCCTTACGAACATTGACATACAGAGGGATCTGGACATGCACATCCACAATTACCTAAATGTGGCAACACAGGTGGCCAAGGTGATTAAGGCGGCATGTTTGCCTTCATCAGCTGATACCGGAGTTGGGAAATCATGTTGTAGCTATATAAAACCTTGGTTAGGCCACATTTGGAGTATTGCGTGCAGTTCTGGTCACCACATTATCAGAAGGACGTGGAAGCTTTGGGAAAGAGTGCAAAGAAGGTTCAACAAGATGTTGCCTGGTCTTGAGGGTGTTGGTTATGAAATGAAAATGAAAATCGCTTATTGTCACGAGTAGGCTTCAATGAAGTTACTGTGAAAAGCCCCTAGTCGCCACATTCCGGCGCCTGTTCAGGGAGGCTGTTACAGGAATCGAACCGTGCTGCTGGCCTGCTTGGTCTGCTTTCAAAGCCAGCGATTTAGCTCTGTGCTAAACAGCCCCTGAGGAGCAGTTGAATAAACTAGGATTGTTTTCACTGGAAAGACGGAGGCTGAGGGGAGACATGATGGAGGTCTGTAAAATTATAAGAAGCATAGACAGGGTGGATAGTCAGAGGCTTTTTCCAAGGGTGAAAGTGTCAATTACAAGCGGGCACAGGTTCAAGGTGAGAGGGGGAAAGTTATTATTAATAATCTTTATTGTCTCAGGCTTACATTAACACTGCAATGAAGTTTCTGTGAAAAGCCCCGAGTTGCCACATTTCAGCCCCTGATCGGGTACACAGAGGGAGAATTCAGAATGTCCAAATTACCTAACAGCACGTCTATGGGGACTTGTGGGATGAAGCCGGAGCACCCGGAGGAAACCCACACAGACACAGGGAGAACGTACAGACTCTGCACAGACAGTGACCCGCCGGGAATCGAACCTGGGACCCTGGCGCTGTAAAGCAACAGTGCTAACCACTGTGCTACCATGCTGCTAAGGGAGATGCGCGGGAAAGTTTTTCCACAGAGTGGTTCACCTTGAGTTAGGAAGTGCTATAAACATACATCATGCTTCCCAAAGCCACGAAGTAATTGAACAGCTGATATATTTGCCTCAAGGAGTTGCTTACATTAGCACTCGCCATTTTACGGCTGGTCTATTACTTGCTACTTTACTTAATTATGCATTATTTCAGGTCTGTTTCGCACCTCAATAATTCCCCTCTGTACATTTGTCTTTCTATGCACCATTGGGAAAAAGGTGCAAAATAGCATTTCAATTTGCTCAACTGGCTTTCCACCTCAACCATGGGGGTTTCCAACTTCACTGTCAACTCACCCCTGGGAAAGTCTGAAGGAGACAGGAACACACAAGAATGCTGGTCTAACGATATTTTTATAGTCTTGCCAATTCACTGTCCCAAACCGATCTTCCCTGGCCTGGGAAAATTCCACCAAGAATCCACCTGACGACTAACCAGTGTATTATAAACTTCTTTATAAACTGTTTTATAAACTTCTGTTCCTCAATTACTGAAGCAAAGCATCCAAAATACTTTTTTTTTTTAAAGAAGTATTTTCAACATTTCGTAGCACCTTCAAAGGTCTGTTTTTACACACATATCCTCACTTGTCTGGCAAAAACAATCATGAGCAAGAAAAGCCAGATACCATTTAGCAAAACAAATGCTGCAAGCCAAACAAAGAGAGACAAAGATCCAATGGTGGAAGAACAAGGCTGAACTGAAGAGCTTCAGGGAGCTGTTGAAATGCATGATCTGAAGACTTTCCATGAGGGTCTCCAATCTGACTGTGCAATGAACTCCTAAAATACAGGCAACAGATTATCACCAATCCCCTGAACCAAGAATCCAGTGTGCCATGGAATTACCTCCACAATATCAGATTCTGGACAAGCTCGCCCTTATTCCATCTCAAGTCTATGTCACTAATGCCATAAAATAGCTGCAAGCATTGGCATTCCATCTAAAACATTCAAGAACGGAGGGTCTCACATGGCAAGGAAACTTACTAGCTTTCACTGCTTAATCTGGAATCAGGGCATTGTGTCCCAAAGTTACAAGGATGCTTCCATAATTCACCTGTATGAACAGAAGGGATGTCACAGAAGTGACATTTCACTTCTCTCCACAGCAGGAAAAATTTTTGAAAGCATTATTCTCAACAGGATTGTCAGTTATCTTACAGAGTGTGTACACCCAGAAGCACATTGTGGTTTTTTTGCTGGTTGAGGAACAGTCAACACGATAATTCTGCTGCATCAAAAAGTGCCACAAACAGAACAAGGACCTTTACATGGTATTCACTGACCTGACCAAAGCCGTTAACATATTAAAACATGAAGGCCCGTGGAAGATCAAGTGCAAATATAGCTGCCTTAAAAAGATGGTCCGGGTCATTCTGATGTCCAGCATGATGCAGAATGGTGTCGTGTCAGATGCCTTTCCTGTCAATAATGACAGGAAGCAAGGCTGCCATCTACTTTAAATATCTCCATGTAGGAGTACATAAACAGTTCACGATAACTGGCAATCTTTTCAATCTTCAAAGGCTCAAGGTTCACACAAAGATCAGAAAACATCGAAGTGAACTCTCATTTGCCCACGACTGATCGCTTAGCACACAGTCTTGTAACATCCAGCTGCCTGTTGACCACTTCACCCAAGCCTCAGAACACTTCGGCCTTAGAATAAAGACAGATCTTGTAGCAACTTGCCCCTTCCTGATCACAAACTTCCAAGACTATACAGTAACAATCAACAGAACACTCAATTCAATTCAGACGTTCTGCTATCTTGCGAGTATCCTCTCCAACATTATGTTGAAGAAATTGCCCATTGCCTCACAAAAGCAAGCACAATCTAACAGCTGTTTACTGCGACTCTCCTTTTCCAACCCATTAGCCAATTTAGCATCCATGCTGTCAATGTCCCTTTAATGGGTAGTAATTTTGCTCATAAACCCCCCGTGATTTTCCTTCAAACTTCTTTTGAAAGTTTCTACACAACAACTTCACTCCCTGCTTAGTGTATTGGTTGCATTTTCTGTTTTTGTTCCTCCAATTAAGTATTGTTAGGCTTTAAGTTAACAAAATGAACACTAGTAATTCACTGTTAGGAGAAACATTACTTTAATGAATTTTCCATGCTTCTCTGTTCAGAAAACCTATCTGGGTCAGTACTTACATTAATAATTCATATTGCACCTCCCCTTCCCAAAAAATCTAAATAATAAATGGTCAACCATCTGCGAATTACCGCTTGCCTTTATAAAGAATTCAGGTTCTGTGCTGATACACTGGTCAGACGCATGATTCTGCAGCACAGAATCTGCTGACAGACCAATAAAACAGTTCAGAACAAAGACATTAGTGGAATCCCATAATGGGGTTTTTCTGTTACTTCACACTTTGTATTTCTCTAACAAGGCACATGCATCATACTCAACTTGTTACTTGCAGCATTCTATGTTACCTTTACACTTAGTAGGACAAATTAATCATCATTTAAAAGAGCAAAATGTTAAAATCATTAAATCAGTAGTTTATTACTAAAACTCAAGGAATTCTGAAAATCTGTTCACAAATCATTTCACAAATATCATTATACCAGTGAAATTCTAGCTCACATAACTCAATATTTAGAACAACACATTCTTCTATCAGGTTTTGTATTTGTTGTAGTTCAGTTGTCTGGGCAGCTGGTTTGTGACGCAGAGGTTATTCCTGAAGGCCCGGCCTTCTCAACTTTGCTTGAGGTGGGGTGACTCTCAGGTTAAATCCCCACCAGTCAGCTCTCCCTCTCTAAGGGGAAAGCACGGTGGGTAGCACTGTTGCTTCACAGCTCCAGGATCCCAGGTTCGATTCCCGGCTTGGGCCACTTTCTATGTGGAGTCTGCACTTCTCCGAGTCTGCACTTCTCCCTATGTCTGCATGGGTTTCCTCCGGTTTCCTCCTGCAAGTCCCGAAAGACGTGCTGTTAGGTAATTTGGACATTTTGAATTCTCCCTGTGTACCCGTTTGCATTTGAGTGCTACCGTGAGAGTTTGGTGACTGAGGGAGTATAAGGGTTCATTTTTATTTAAAGTCTAGTATTTCTTTTATTTAGTTAATTAACTTAAAAGTTGCTGTTTGGTCTGTAAGAAGGTGAATTTTGAATCAGCTTTAAACAAGGTTCTACTTGTACTTACTTGCAGCTGGAGCTTGTTAATTAGTTAATTGCATTAGGCCAGTTTTCAGAGGCTAGAGTCACAGTATAAATAGGAGCTAGTTACAGTGCAGACTTGTTTTGCACTGGAGTGCTGAGCTTGTGGCATTTGAGTGCTACAGTGAGAGTTTGGTGACTGAGGGAGTGCTGAGCTTGTGGCATTTGAGTGCTACAGTGAGAGTTTGGTGACTGAGGGAGTGCTGAGCTTGTGGCATTTGAGTGCTACAGTGAGAGTTTGGTGACTGAGGGAGTTAGGTGAGGAGGGAGTAAGGTGCTCCTTACATTTCATTTCCTATGTTTATCAAAGAGCGTGAAGGGAGCCAGGAGTTTAGAGTACAGCTGACTGGAAGCAGAGTCGGAGGGCGGAGGTCCAGTTGGTCCACGGGGCAGCTAATTCTGTAAAGTAAGAGGGGATGGAAGCTAGGGCAGTTGCATGCTCCTCCTGTAGGATGTGGGTGGTGAGGGAAACCACTGGTGTTCCCGCTGACTATACCTGCGGGAAGTGCACCCAACTCCAGCTCCTCAGAGACCGTGTTAAGGTACTGGAGCTGGAGCTGGATGAACTTCGGATCATCCGGGAGGCAGAGGGGGTTATCGAGAAGAGTTACAGGGAGGTAGCCACACCAAAGGTACTGGACAAGAGTAGCTGGGTTACAGTCAGGGGAAAGAAAACTAACAGGCAGACAGTGCAGGGATCCCTCGTGGCCATTCCCCTTCAAAACAAGTATACCGTTTTGGATGCTGCTGGGGGGATGACCTACCGGGGGAAGGCCCCAGCGGCCAGGTCTCTGGCACTGAGTCTGGCTCTGGGGCTCAGAAGGGAAGGGGGGAGCATAGAAAAGCAATAGTAATAGGAGATTCAATGGCTAGGGGAATAGATAGGAGATTCTGTGGTCGCGAGCGAGACTCCCGAAAGGTATGTTGCCTCCCGGGTGCCAGGGCCAGGGATGTCTCGGATCATGTCTTCAGGATCCTGAAGGGGGAGGGTGAGCAGCCAGAAGTCGTGGTGCACATTGGTACCAACGACGTAGGTAGGGAAAAGGGTGTGGAGGTAATAAACAAGTTTAGGGAGTTAGGCTGGAAGTTAAAGGCCAGGACAGACAGAGTTGTCATCTCTGGTTTGTTGCCAGTGCCACGTGATAGCGAGGCTAGGAATAGGGAGAGAGTGCAGTTGAACATGTGGCTGCAGGAATGGTGTAGGAGGGAGGGCTTCAGATATTTGGATAATTGGAGCGCATTCTGGGGAAGGTGGGACCTGTACAAGCAGGACGGGTTGCATCTGAACCAGAGGGGTACCAATATCCTTGGGGGGGGGGGGGGGGGGGGGAGGGGGAGAAGTACTCTTCGGGAGGGTTTAAACTAATTTGGCAGGGGAATGGGAACCGGATCTGTAGTCCAGCAACTAACGAAGCCGATAGTCAGGACGCCAAAGCACGTAGTGATGCAGTGGGGAAGGTAACAATGACAAAGGAGAGTACTTGCAGGCAAGGAGATGGGTTGAAGTGTGTATACTTTAATACAAGCAGCATCAGGAATAAGGTGGGTGAACTTAAGGCATGGATCGGTACTTGGGACTACGATGTGGTGGCCATCACGGAAACTTGGATAGAAGAGGGGCAGAAATGGTTGTTGGAGGTCCCTGGTTATAGATTTTTCAACAAGATTAGGGAGGATGGTAAAAGAGGTGGGGGGGGTGGCATTGTTAATTAGAGATAGTATAACAGCTGCAGAAAGGCAGTTCGAGGGGGATCTGCCTACTGAGGTAATATGGGTTGAAGTCAGAAATAGGATAGGAGCAGTCACTTTGTTGGGAGTTTTCTATAGGCCCCCCAATAGCAGCAGAGATGTGGAGGAACAGATTGGGAAACAGATTTTGGAAAGGTGCAGAAGTCACAGGGTAGTAGTCATGGGTGACTTCAACTTCCCAAACATTGAGTGGAAACTCTTTAGATCAAATAGTTTGGATGGGGTAGTGTTTGTGCAGTGTGTCCAGGAAGCTTTTCCAACACAGTATGTAGATTGTCCGACCAGAGGGGAGGCCATATTGGATTTAGTACTTGGTAATGAACCAGGGCAGGTGATAGATTTGTTAGTGGGGGAGCATTTTGGAGGTAGTGACCACAATTCTGTGACTTTCACTTTAGTTATGGAGAGGGATAGGTGCGTGCAACAGGGCAAGGTTTATAATTGGGGGAAGGGTAAATACAATGCTGTCAGACAAGAATTGAAGTGCAGAAGTTGGGAACATAGGCTGTCAGGGAAGGACATAAGTGAAATGTGGAACTTGTTCAAGGAACAGATACTGCGTGTCTTTGATATGTATGTCCCTGTCAGGCAGGGAAGAGATGGTCGAGTGAGGGAACCATGGTTGACAAGAGAGGTTGAATGTCTTGTTAAGAGGAAGAAGGAGACTTATGTAAGGCTGAAGAAACAAGGTTCAGACAGGGCGCTGGAGGGATACAAGATAGCCAGGAGGGAACTGAAGAAAGGGATTAGGAGAGCTAAGAGAGGGCATGAAAAATCTTTGGCAGGTAGGATCAAGGAAAACCCCAAGGCCTTTTACACATATGTGAGAAATATGAGAATGACTAGAGCGAGGGTAGGTCCGATCAAGGACAGTAGAGGGAGATTGTGTACTGAGTCTGAAGAGATAGGAGAGGTCTTGAACAAGTATTTTTCTTCAGTATTTACAAACGAGAGGGGCCATATTGTTGGAGAGGACAGCGTGAAGCAGACTGATAAGCTCGAGGAGATACTTGTCAGGAAGGAAGATGTGTTGCGCGTTTTGAAAAACTTGAGTATAGACAAGTCCCCCGGGCCTGACGGGATATATTCAAGGATTCTATGGGAAGCAAGAAATGAAATTGCAGAGCCGTTGGCAATGATCTTTTCGTCCTCGCTGTCAACAGGGGTGGTACCAGAGGATTGGAGAGTGGCGAATGTCGTGCCCCTGTTCAAAAAAGGGAATAGGGATAACCCTGGTAATTACAGGCCAGTTAGTCTTACTTTGGTGGTAGGCAAAGTAATGGAAAGGGTACTGAGGGATAGGATTTCTGAGCATCTGGAAAGGCACTGCTTGATTAGGGATAGTCAGCATGGATTTGTGAGGGGTAGGTCTTGCCTTACAAGTCTTATTGGCTTCGTTGAGGAGGTGACCAAGCATGTGGATGAAGGTAAAGCAGTGAATGTAGTGTACATGGATTTTAGTAAGGCATTTGATAAGGTTCCCCATTGTAGGCTTGTGCAGAAAGTAAGGAGGCATGGGATAGTGGGAAATTTGGCCAGTTGGATAACAAACTGGCTAACCGATAGAAGACAGATTGGTAGTGGATGGCAAATATTCAGCCTGGAGCCCAGTTATCAGTGGCGTACCGCAGGGATCAGTTCTGGGTCCTCTGCTGTTTGTGATTTTCATTAACGACTTGGATGAGGGAGTTGAAGGGTGGGTCAGTAAATTTGCAGATGATACGAAGATTGGTGGAGTTGTGGATAGTGAGGAGGGCTGTTGTCGGCTTCAAAGAGACATAGATAGAATGCAGAGCTGGGTTGAGAAGTGGCAGATGGAGTTTAACCCTGACAAGTGTGAGGTTGTCCATTTTGGAAGGACATATGAATGCGGAATACAGGGTTAACGGTAGGGTTCTTGGCAATGTGGAGGAGCAGAGAGCATCTTGGGGTCTATGTTCATAGATCTTTGAAAGTTGCCACTCAAGTGGATAGAGCTGTGAAGAAGGCCTATGGTGTGCTAGTGTTCATTAGCAGAGGGATTGAATTTAAGAGCCGTGAGGTGATGATGCAGCTGTACAAAACCTTGGTCAGGCCACATTTGGAGTACTGTGTGCAGTTCTGGTCGCCTCATTTTAGGAAGGATGTGGAAGCTTTGGAAAAGGTGCAAAGGAGATTTACCAGGATGTTGCCTGGAATGGAGAGTAGGTCATACGAGGAAAGGTTGAGGGTGCTAGGCCTTTTCTCATTAGAATGGAGAAGGATGAGGGGCGACTTGATAGAGGTTTATAAGATGATTAGGGGAATAGATAGAGTAGACAGTCAGAGACTTTTTCCCTGGGTGGAACACACCATTACAAGGGGACATAAATTTAAGATAAATGGTGGAAGATATAGAGGGGATGTCAGAGGTAGGTTCTTTACCCAGAGAGTAGTGGGGGCATGGAATGCACTGCCTGTGGAAGTAGTTGAGTCGGAAAAGTTAGGGACCTTCAAGCGGCTATTGGATAGGTACATGGATTAGGGTAGAATAATGGAGTGTAGGTTAACTTCTTAAGGGCAGCACGGTAGCATTGTGGATAGCACAATTGCTTCACAGCTCCAGGGTCCCAAGTTCGATTTCGACTTGGGTCACTGCCTGTGTGGAGTCTGCACATCCTCCCCGTGACTGCGTGGGTTTCCTCCGGGTACTCCGGTTTCCTCCCACAGTCCAAAGATGTGCAGGTTGGGTGGATTGGCCATGAAAAATTGTCCAAAATTCTATGATTAGCCTAGGACAAAAGTTCGGCGCAACATCATGGGCCGAAGGGCCTGTTCTGTGCTGTATTTCTCTTCTTCTCTACCCGAACAGGCGCCAAAATGTGGTGACTAGGGGCTTTTCACAGTAACTTAATTGAAGTGTTAATGTAAGCCTACTTGTGACAATAAAGATTATTATTATAATAAAGTAGCCTATGGTCATCTGGGACTATGGCGACTTTACTTACAGCATTTCGCCTGACTCTCATGATAACATACAAATAGCTCCAATCAACGGAATTATTCCAGTCCAAATAAAAGTGTAAGTAGTACTTTATCCAAAATTTCAATTTTATTTTAAAAACTATAATCAACACATCCAAATCTAATTATACAAAGCATGTGCAATCTGCTAAGTGTGATTTATGCAAGAAATAACTTTTGTGAGGGCTAGCATATTAATGATTTTTAACACCAAGTGGGGATGGCCACACGTTAAGATCGGATTCCAAGTAAGCTGCACCAAGTTCTAAAAGTCAGTCAACTCCATGCTAGAAGCAAATTTAAATAACAGAATTAGTAAAGTTGATTTAATGATTGAAAATTTTAAAATGAAATATTTTAACAATTTTAAATATATGGAGTTTGAAATTTTATGCTTGGAGGCGAAGATAAATTCAAGAATGTGTGAAATGCAATTCTCTAATTACAAACATTAACCTTCATATTGAAGATTTTCTACTTTATTCACATCTACAGGACAATATTTGAAACAAACACGCTGGGGAAAACAATCTACTATCTTTTCATTACCTTCTCAAGCATATCTAACCTTTGGACAGGCTGTGGGCACCCAATGTATTCTCTGATTGAGCAGATTGGGCAGCACGGTAGCATTGTGGATAGCACAATCGCTTCACAGCTCCAGGGTCCCAGGTTCGATTCAAGCTTGGGTCACTGTCTGTGCAGAGCCTGCACATCCTCCCAGTGTGTGCGTGGGTTTCCTCTGGGTGCTCCGGTTTCCTCCCACAGTCCAAAGATGTGCAGGTTAGGTGGATTGGCCATGATAAATTGCCCTTAGTGTCCAGAAATTGCCCTTAGTGTTGGGTGGGATTACTGGGTTATGGGGATAGGGTAGAGGTGTTAACCTTGGGTAGGGTGCTCTTTCCAGGAGCCGGTGCAGACTCGATGGGCCGAATGGCCTCCTTCTGCACTGTAAATTCTATGTAAATTCTATGTAATTTGTAACTGGATCCATCCGGACCCCAAATTCTGGAATTCCCTCTTAAATTTCTCCACCTCTCCATTAGTTCTTCTAACTTCTCTTGTGAGAAAATGACCAACACTAAAACCTTTTTACCCCCCAAAAAAAATTATCCTGGTAATAATACTTCGCAATTAATTCATTGACTGTAACACATGCTGCATTCCACTTTGAAGAAATCCAGGCATCAAAACAGTCATCTTCCAACCACCATTGACTGATACTGCTCAGCAGAAAGCTTGAAGGCGCATCAATGACACATAACACCAGCTTTCTCCTAATTCCCACATAATTTACTTTTCCCTTCCTTCATGTTCTGGTTCCCACGACTGCCCTTCGGCCCAAAATCTCTCAGTCCTCCTTTGCCTTTAAATTAGAACGAGTCTTAAAGTCCCGCCGCACACACAATGCCAGATTTCCAGCCCCTCCCCAAATGAGGGCAACGGAGTGTCATCAGATTCCATAATCAGAGACTACCCTCTGTCACCTATCGCTTTATGGTCCTGTAACCTAAACTTCTCCTAAAGTCCTGTCAGCTGTCGGTCTTTAGCTTAAAACCTCGTCTTGAGCTTAAAACCTCGTCTTGAAAATCCTGCGACAGTGCTGCACATTGGAGATGCAGTCTTTCAGAAAGAATTATAATGTTGAGGTTCCATCGCCCTGATGAGCTCATGGCACTTTTTGAAAATCAAGAAGTTCTCTAGGTGTTCTAAATAACATCCCTCAACTAAAATCACCAATCAAAATAGAATAATTAGTTACTGATGTTTGTAGGGATTGTGAGCAAAATTACAAAGGAGAAAGCAGCCTATGGTCATCTGGGATTATGGTGCTTTACCTTTACATGTCAGGAGTGTAATGGTATGCTCTCCACTTGCCTGGAGGAGTGCAGCACCAACAATACTTAAGACGCTCGACACCATCCAGGAAAAAGCAGCCCATTCGATTGCCACACCTTCCACAAACATTCAATCCCCCCACCACCCATGAACCGTGGCAGACATATGCAGGAACTCACCAAGGTTCATTGGGCAGCATCTTCCAAAACCACGACTATTACCATCTAGAAGGAAAAGAAAGGCAAATACCTGGGAGCACCACCATCTGGAGGTTCCCCTCCAAGTCATTCGCCATCCTGACTTGGAAATATAATCGCCGTTCCTTCACGGTCGCTGGGTCAAAATCCTGGCACTCTCTCCCTAACAGAACTGTCGGTGTACCTACACCTCAAGGACTTCTGCACTTCAAGGCGGCAGCTCATCGCCACGTTCTCAAGGAAAACTAGGGATGGCCAATATATTCTGGTCTGACTAGCGATGCCATATCTCATAAATAAATTAAAAATTTTATTTCCAAAATTGGAGGAATTTACAATTGTGGTCTGGTTACGAGCAACAAGGTTATAATGTGCTCTTGTTGTTACTAAGAAAATTACCTTTAGTCTCCACATATTTCTCAAAAGGATTGAGTGTCGAAAATCACTCGAATTAGTGTTCGTTATTTTTATAGGCTGGCCAAATAAGAAAATGAGTTCTCCACTTTTTTGGAACACCATCAGGTTGGCTTTGAACTGCATACAAAGTAGTTTAAAAAGTTCCAAAATTAATGCTGTACTTATGTTATGCATATAATTCAAATAATAGATCATGTCTGTCTACAAATATGTATCCATGGTGCAGCATTGAGTCAGTGTGTGCATTATTGTAATGTTGACTTTGAGATAAGAACTGCGTTTGTTGCAGTTTATTAATAAAATCTCAAGTGAAGATCTGAAAGGTTAGCTGATGGTTTAGCTCACTGAGCTAAATCGCTGGCTTTTAAAGCAGACCAAGCAGGCCAGCAGCACGGTTCGATTCCCGTACCAGCCTCCCCGGACAGGTGCCGGAATGTGGTGACTAGGGGCTTTTCACAGTAACTTAATTGAAGTCTACTCGTGACAATAAACGATTTTCATTTCATGGTCTCCGATTTAGTAAAGGAGAAATGATAAAAGATCAAACCTGCACAGAAACTACTGTTCCACTTAATGCAATAATTATTATTCACAATTCTTATATAGTCTGTAACTTCATGAAAACAGTTTCTGCTTCAGGACTTGATTCTCAGAGTTTAAAGTAACTGATACATACTGTCATCTTTATAACAAAGATTGACTTCAGATATCAGGTGGGGTCTTTCAGAATCTTTAACATTATGGACTATCAAAATGTAATTGTATACTCTAATCTAGATTTGCAATGTGGGAAACAGCTCTAAATTTATATTTACTTTGAGTATGAGCTGACTTTAAGTATCGACTCTCACCTTGGTTACCATAAATTATAAATCATGCCAATCATGAAAAAAAAAAGTCTAAAAATACTTGCACAGCACAATTCCCCTGTAATGTACTGCAGAGGAGAAGTAACAATTGTGTGGCTGACAATCCAGTATTACAGGGCAAGAAATAAACTTACAACAATCATAAATATAAACCCAAGGAAATTCCATTTAATTCAGTTCATGCTGGTCCAAACTGTATGGATAAATATGTCTGTTCTTTCTTGCATCTGCTTATCTTGAAAAATCATTCTCCCAACCATTTCATATTAAAGCCAACTGTTCGGATATAAGCTTTGTAAACTAGTCAAAAAATTAATCCTCTCAAAGCATCCTGTAGTTCAAAACAGAGACACAGATGTCATTTAAACAGTAATGGGGATCGTGATACCATAGGGAACTGTGGAATAGTTGCAACATTTTTGTAATGTTATTAAATAGAGCTCCAATAAGCTAAAGCACTTAGTAAGAACAAAAAAATCAGAACAGCAGCCAGAATCCTGTGCAATCAGGATACAGTCAACTCATCCACAAAGAGGAAAGAAAGCATGGCACTCACTAAAGCATCTATGAGGACCTCTGCTCCTTCTTCACTCTCATGCAGGGTGTCTATATCAGTCAGCTCCTGCAGCAGGTCCACAACCGCAATGGATACATGTAGCAGTTTGTTAACGGTCATATAACATTTTTTTTTTAAATCTGCATGCACAAGGCTATTGAATGCAGATAACCATTTTTTAAAAAATAATCTAAAATAATTCATCTGTAGCCCTCATTGGTCTCTTAATGAAAGCCCTTTAACCATGTTAGGAGTTTCAGAGTTAAAATTGGGTATAATAAAATCTCCTGACACAGATCATACAAGCGGTTTTCTATTTGGAAAACTACCACCAAACGTGCCAATATCACTGATATGCTTGTGACACATCTAATACCTTGAAAATAGATCTATTGCAGGACATGCTCAAATATACTGATGCTCAGATAGAATGGCTATTTGCAAATGATGCCCCGAGGGCGGCATGATAGTACAGTGGTTAGCACTGCTGCCTCACACCACCAGGGACCCGGGTTAAATTCCGAATTTGGGTCAGTCTGTGTGGCGTTTCTACATTCTCACCGTGTCTGCGTGGGTTTCCTCTGGGTGCTCTGGTTTCCTCCCACAGTCCAAAGATGTACGAGGTAGGTGGATTGGCCATGCTAAATTGCCCCTTAAGTGTCCAGGTATGTGAAGGTTTGGTTGTGGGGTTGCAGGGATAGAATGGGACATGGATCGGTGCAGACTCAATGGGCTGAATGGCTTCCTTCTGCACTGTAGGGATTCTATGATGTATGATGAATGTTTTGATATAAACTGGTCCAATAAGCCAGTGATGCATCACTATATGATAGACACTCCGCATCTGGATGACTTGCATTTAATTCAATTGTCAAGAGATTTTACTTAACAGTTGCCCAACATCAAAAGGATATCGGTATTTTCATGACCGAGCAGGCCAATCAGGGACTGCACGGCGTTGAGCTCCACAAGCAAGTGATACAGATCAGGCATTGTTGCAATCACATGCATTTCCTGTATAATATCATTTAAATCCAACTCTGACTCCATGAATCTGCAAATCAAGCACAACAGAGCAGAATTAAAATGCTTGGGTAACATTATGGAGTGAATAGCAAACTCGATGCATTTGTTTGACATGCAAGTTAACAAAAAAAACTATTCATATGGCAATTCTTTCCATTATAAAGATCAAGGGCAAAGATGGAGAAGGACACCGGACACAAGATTTGTTTTATTGGTAGAAATTAGATGAAACACAAAACAAATGTCCAAGGCAGATTAAAAAATATGCAACTAATGTGAAAATAAATGCAGCGATATTAGTGAGCTTCAAACTATCTGTATAAATTGCCCAATTTCAAAGAGAATTTTAAAAATCGTATTTTTACCTTGCAATTCATTATAAAGCAACACTTTCAATATTCATTTCACTATGTGTACAGGTAGCATATGCAACATTTTGATACGTACTTAGAACATAGAACATACAGTGCAGAAGGAGGCCATTCGGCCCATCGAGTCTGCACCGACCCACTTAAGCCCTCACTTCCACCCTATCCCCGTAACCCAATAACCCCTCCTAACCTTTTTTGGCACGGAAGGCAATTTATCATGGCCAATCCACCTAACCCGCACGTCTTTCGACTGCAGGAGGAAACAGGAGCACCCGGAGGAAACCCACGCAGACACGGGGAGAACATGCAGACTCCGCACAGACAGTGACCCAGCGGGGAATTGAACCTGGGACCCTGGTGCTGTGAAGCCACAGTGCTATCCACTTGTGCTACCATGCTGTATTAGAATTGCACAAATATGAAACAAAAATAATTTCATGGTAGCACAGTGGTTAGCACTGTTGCTTTACAGCTCCAGGGCCCCAGGTTCAATTCCTGGCTTGGGTCACTGTCTGTGTGGAGCCTGCACATTCTTCCCGTGTTTGTGTGGGTTTCCTCCGGGTGCTCAGGTTTCCTCCCACAAGTTTTGAAAGATATGCTGTTAGGTAATTTGGACATTCTGAATTCTCCGTCTGTGTACCCGAACAGGTGCCGGAATGTGGCGACTAGGGGCTTTTCACAGTAACTTCACTGCAGTGTTAATGTAAGCCTGCTTGTGACAATAAAGCTTATTATATTATTATTTGTGGAAAATTATTAGAATTACAGATCCATTTGAATTTCATGCAGCATTTGCAATGTCAAAAATTGTAGGAATTCCACAGCTTAATGGCTGAAGCCAGAGCCTACCAATGATGGAACAAAAGAGGGCGGGGGCTGAACAAGAGAAAAAGTTAGAGGATTGCAGAATTTTCAGCAGGTTGTAAGGCTGGAGGAGATTACAAAGGCAGATTTCAGTTCTCTTCCTTGTTTGTTTGAGTTTCCCAGTTAATTGAGTTCGCACATTCTCCCCATGTCTGCATGGTTTCACCCCCACAACCCAAGGATGTGCAGGTTAGGTGGATTGGCTATGCTAAATTGTCCCTTAATTGGGAAAAATAAATGGGTACTCTAAATTTAAAAAAACAAGTTTCCCAATTAATTACCACCTTGGGATCTTTTTCATTGAGGGAAAGAAGTCCCAACTCTGGGATTTGCCTACTGTTGCATGAGAAATACCAAGAACAAAGAGGCTACCAGGAAGCAAGCAAAGAGAGATCATCAGAGATCATGGGCAGCACAGTAGCATGGTGGTTAGCATCAATGCTTCACAGCTCCAGGGTCCCAGGTTCGATTCCCGGCTGGGTCACTGTCTGTGTGGAGTCTGCACGTCCTCCCCGTGTGTGCGTGGGTTTCCTCCGGGTGCTCTGGTTTCCTCCCACAGTCCAAAGATGTGCGGGTTAGGTGGATTGGCCAGGCTAAATTGCCCTTAGTGTCCTAAAAAATAAGGTTAATGGGGGTTGTTGGGTTACTGGTATAGGATGGATACGTGGGCTTGAGTAGGGTGATCATTGCTCGGCACAACATCGAGGGCCGAAGGGCCTGTTCTGTGCTGTACTGTTCTAAAAAAAAAAATCAAAAAATTACAACACTAGGGGATGGTGTTCAGCCCCTCTGGTGTTTGCACTCACTCTTGAGCCTTTGATGCCTCTCTTCATTATATATTTATGCCCTTCCCTTTCATAACAAATAAAAGTCTCTCTCAAGATAGCCACTTGTGGTGAAGTATTCTACATTCTTACCGTCTTCATTTTAAAAACCTTGTTTTGGTTCTTCCACTTTACTGGCTGCTCCTTTCTCTGTGCTGCTGAAATTCCATGTTCATGGATCTGCAGAGAATTCCCCCCAGTCCTTTCCCTATTCATTTGAGCCCCAAATCTCCCAACTCTGAGTTCATGTTCCTCATCCCTGGTTGTGCCACTTTACTACCTGCTCATCTCATAGTGCTGTTCCAACAGCCTCTTTAATGCTGCTCCTGCCTCTGCAGTTAATAATGGTGCATTTCCCCCACAATTGAGCTCCAACCTGCAAGCTCTCTGCTGACTACTCTTTCTTTGAGCCACTACTCTTTTTTCTTTCATAATTTGTAAGTTTTTCTAGTTTCAAGATTCAGTTTTTATCTATTATAATGTAAGGTACTTGCAAGTGTCTCTATCTGGCTGGAAGGATCTGGCTGTCCCATGTGCATGAGTTTCAAAAGGTTTGTATTCAGGTACAGCAAATAATTAGGAAATCTAATAGAATGTTATTTTTAATGCAGAGGGAATTGAACACAAAACTAGGAACGTTATACTTCAGAGTACAGAGCGCAGTGTGAGACCATGGGCGGGATTCTCCGACCCCACGCAGGGTCGGAGAATTGGCGGGAAGCGGAGTTATTTCCGCTCCCGCAGGTTTTCGAATTCTCCCGCCGGTAAAAAACCGGCGTTGTGCAAATCCCGCCGGCAGCCTGTGAAAACAGCTGGCGCCGGCGGGATTTCATTTTATTTGCACTGACCTTAAATCTCCGGCCCGGATGGGCCGAAGTCCCGCCGACGTGGCCACGGGTCACGTCGGCGAAAATCACAGTTGATTTAAAACGGCGTCAACCATTGATGATGGTTGACGCCGTTCAGTGTCGGGGGTGGGTTGCGGCATGGGGGGGGGGGTGGGTTGCGGCATGGGGGGGGTGGGTTGCGGCATGGGGGGGGGTTGCGGCATGGGGGGGGGTGGGTTGCGGCATGGGGGGGTGGGTTGCGGCATGGGGGGGTGGGTTGCGGCATGGGGGGGGTGGGCTGCGGCATGGGGGGGGGTGGGCTGCGGCATGGGGGGGGGTGGGCTGCGGCATGGGGGGGGTGGGTTGCGGCATGGGGGGGGGTGGGTTGCGGCATGGGGGGGGTGGGTTGCGGCATGGGGGGGGTGGGTTGCGGCATGTGGGGGGTGGGTTGCGGCATGGGGGGGTGGGTTGCGGCATGGGGGTGGGTTGCGGCATGGGGGTGGGTTGCGGCATGGGGGGGGTTGCGGCCATCGGGGGGGTGGGTTGCGGCCATCGGGGGGGTGGGTTGCGGCCATCGGGGGAGTGGGTTGCGGCCATCGGGGGAGTGGGTTGCGGCCATCGGGTGGGTTGCGGCCATCGGGGGGGTTGCGGCCATCGGGGGGGTTGCGGCCATCGGGGGGGGGGGTTGCGGCCATCGGGGGAGTGGGTTGCGGCCATCGGGGGAGTGGGTTGCGGCCATCGGGGGAGTGGGTTGCGGCCATCGGGGGAGTGGGTTGCGGCCATCGGAGGAGTGGGTTGCGGCCATCGGGGGAGTGGGTTGCGGCCATCGGGGGAGTGGGTTGCGGCCATCGGGGGAGTGGGTTGCGGCCATCGGGGGAGTGGGTTGCGGCCATCGGGGGAGTGGGTTGCGGCCATCGGGGGAGTGGGTTGCGGCCATCGGGGGGGTTGCGGCCATCGGGGGAGTGGGTTGCGGCCATCGGGGGAGTGGGTTGCGGCCATCGGGGGAGTGGGTTGCGGCATCGGGGGAGGTGGGTTGCGGCCATCGGGGGGTTGCGGCCATCGGGGGAGTGGGTTGCGGCCATCGGGGGGGTTGCGGCCATCGGGGGGGTGGGTTGCGGCCATCGGGGGGGGTGGGTTGCGGCCATCGGGGGGGTGGGTTGCGGCCATCGGGGGGGGTGCGGCCATCGGGGGGGTTGCGGCCATCGGGGGGGTTGCGGCCATCGGGGGTTGGGTTGCGGCCATCGGGGGTTGGGTTGCGGCCATCGGGGGTTGGGTTGCGGCCATCGGGGGGGTTGCGGCCATCGGGGGAGTGGGTTGCGGCATCGGGGGAGTGGGTTGCGGCCATCGGGGGAGTGGGTTGCGGCATCGGGGGAGTGGGTTGCGGCATCGGGGGAGTGGGTTGCGGCCATCGGGGGGTTGCGGCCATCGGGGGAGTGGGTTGCGGCATCGGGGGGAGTGGGTTGCGGCATCGGGGGGGTGGGTTGCGGCCATCGGGGGGTTGCGGCCATCGGGGGGGTTTGGGGGCAGCGGCGGGCAGAGAGGGGGGGGGCGACGGATGCCCGGGGCCAACGCACCGTCGCCCCCCCCCCTCTGTACGCCGCTGCCCCCTACCCTAACCACCCCCCCCTCACCACCCCTACCCCCCTCCAACGCCGTCCCCCATCTCTCGCAACGCCGCAACCCCCCCCCCTCAACGCCGCAACCCCCCACCCTCAACGCCGCAACCCACACCCCGTCCCCCTCCCTCTGAAGGCCGGTACCCACACCCCCCCCCTCTCCTCCTCCCCCTCTTCCTTCCTCCTCCCCCCCTTCCTTCCTCCTCCCCCCCTTCCTTCCTCCTCCCCCCCTTCCTTGCTCCGTTAGTGGTGGGGGGGGGGGGTGCGGCGTTAGTGGGGGGTGGGTGCGGCGTTGGAGTGGGGTAGGGGTGGTGAAGGGGGTAGGGGTGGTGAGGGGAGGGGGTTGGGGTAGGGGCAGCGGCGTGCAGAGGAGGGGGGCGACGGATGCCCGGGGCCAACGCACCGTCGCCCCCCCTCTGCACGCAGCTGCCCCTACCCCAACCCCCTCCCTTCACCACCCCTACCCCCTTCACCACCCCTACCCCCCTCCAACGCCGCACCCCCCCCCCCACTAACAGAGGAAGGAAGGGGGGGGGAGGAGGAGAGAGGGAGGGGGGGAGGAGGAGAGAGGGAGGGGGGGAGGAGGAGGAGAGAGGGAGGGGGGAGGAGGAGAGAGGGAGGGGGGGAGGAGAAGGAGAGGGAGGGGGGGAGGAGGAGAGAGGGAGGGGGGGGAGGAGGAGAGAGGGGAGGGGGGGGGAGGAGGAGAGAGGGAGGGGGGAGGAGGAGAGAGGGAGGGGGGGGGAGGAGAGAGGGAGGGGGGGGAGGGAGAGAGGTGAGGGAG